>NC_063179.1:995933-1238433 GCF_023159225.1 Perognathus longimembris pacificus | reverse complement strand
TCGCAGCCCATGAAACTTTAATGGGAAGTTGATGAGCAACGGTTTGACTGCCATGTCGCTTGCTTGTACGCGGAGCAAGTTGCCTGGAAGTGTCTGGCTTGTTCTAGCTGACCTGAACACAGCTCGGTCAGGGGAAGAAGGGTTCCTTCTACAGCCCCGGAACTGGGCAGCGTGACTGGGAGAGGGGGAGCCCGGCCCCCCCCCCCCCAGGGCTCCCTCCACCGCCCCAGCCCACTTAGGACTGCTGCTCAGGAAGGAGGTTTGCACAATTAAACAGTTCCAGTAAATGGAGGACCCCCCCCCCCACCCGCAAATCCTGAAGCATTCCAGAAATACAAAGCCAGGCCAAGGGAGAGGGAGGCCGGGCAGAGGCAGCCGTGACGCCTGGGAGGAAGGCGCTGCTGGAAAACGAGGAGTGAGGCGACCCCCCCCACCCCACTCCCACGTGGGCCTCAAAGGGAGACGCCGGGGTACCCCCTGGCTTGACACCACATCCCGCCGTCCCCTTTGGGACCGGCTGGCTCCCTGTGTCCCCGTCTTCACGCAGAAAGGACGGCAGGCCCAGCCAGAGCCCTCCCGGGGAAGCGTGCTTCCCGCTGGGCCTCGGGCGCGTCCAGGCCTTGAGCGAGTTTCCTTGGGCAGGCAGGCGAGCTGGTGGGAGACCCAGGTCCCAAGACCCTCGTCCCATGCTCTTGTCTCCATCCCCACGTCTGCGCCTGCGCCCCACAGGGTACCACGGCACCGGGAGGCACGCGTAGTGGGTGATGGGTTTAGACTGAGTGCCTTGCCCAGTCCCTGTTTCTGTTTAGTAATGTAGGTTGTACTCTTGGAGAATGTGTGTGTGTGTGTGTGTGTGTGAGAGAGAGAGAGAGAGAGAGAGAGAGAGACCGTGTCATCTGTAAGCAGGAACATTTTATTGCTCCCCTTTCAACCGCTGTGCATTTTATTCCACAACCTGAGCACGTTCTTGGTTCTCAGGTCACAACAGAAATTTCAACATTTCATCTTTAGGTACAGTAGTGCTTGTGAATATTTATTTCATACCATTGGTCAGTTTCAACCTATATCTTTCTGTGCCTTACAAAAATTAGCAACATTTGTACCACAGATCTCCACGCCCCATGAAATGCACAGAAATCTCCATTTTGCTAAAACTGTGCAATGCCATAAGTTAACATGCAAATAAATGTTAGGTTCCGTCTGGTATCGTAACAAACCAGACTGCATCATGGACTATCATAATCTTTGCATGCTAACAAATTTACAGACAAGAGCATCTAGAGTGGGAGACCTCATTGTTGGGAGGTATTTTATTACATTTTTAATTCATAGGAAATTCAGGGCTACCATAGTATTGCATTTCTATCTTGTGTCTTTTTAAAAAGTGTTATCTTCTGGTAATGTAGCCACTTGACTTAAATGTTTAATCTTTGTTGTAATTTCTCTGACTACCATTAAAGTCTTGGGATCGGTGGTATTGATTTTGTCATCACAGATAGAGGACTTCCACTCTCTCCCTGTTGCACCCTTCTTCTGAAGTTTTACTTGTTTATTCAAGCCAGCTTTTTGTCCTGAGAGCTAGTTCTCTATCCGTAGGTTAATTTGAATCACTTTTAACCCATATTATTGTGCCTTGATTTCCTCTAATGTCTTGATGCATCAATTATGACAACTGCATTTAATGTCGTCTCTTCTCTCCAGAAAATAACACATTGCTCAGGTTTCCTACGTGGCAGCTCTTTTTCTCTTACTGCATAGCTTTCCTAACTGCTGAGTGGTTTATTCCCGACCCCTCAGCTCGGAAGTGACGTGCATGATTTTGACATGTATGTGTATTTTCCAGTTTCTCTTTCTGGATGTTGCTCTCTGTCTTACTGCGGTGGCTCAGCGTTTGCACCGGGCATGGCCGCGGTCTGGGTGTCTTGGAGCCCCTTTCTACTGCTGTCTGTGTAACTCTTTTGTGTTGCTTGGTGAGATGTGCCTTTCATACTCTGTTTAGATGCAGTGTCTGTTTCATTCTCTGAATGGATTTAAACAAGTTTTAGATGTATTTGCCCACCCAGGTGGCTAACCCTTGGAATTCCAGCTGCTTGTGAAGCAACGACCGTGGTTGAGTTCAGTGGAAAAAAACGTTCACAGGGCCCCATCCTCAGCCGCCGCCGTGCGGGAAACTCCTGCAGTAAACCGGTGGTGGGCAAGATCACAGAAAGACCACAGGTCCAGGCCAGCTGGACGCAGATAGGCTAGAGACCCCATCTCCACAGGAAAATCGGGGAGCAGTGGCAGACACCTACCACTCTGCTATGGCAGAATTATGAGCGGGAAGAAGACGTTCTGGGAAAGCCTTGACAAGCAGGGGGCTCCTGTCTCAAAACCAGCCAGAGGATAAAGGGGGAGGGGCCGGGTTCGACCGGGGAAGCCGCCGGCAAGCTCTGCGCCCCGAGTGCAAGCCCCAGGAACACCGAAGAGTAAGTCAGTAAAAATAAAGATGCTTCTTAGGTGCAACATCCAGACCTCTTCAGAACAATTCCGTTTCCTACGTTTTTGCCTCCGTGCTTGGGGTACACTTACTTAGTTCTTTGCCTGTCTCATAGGTTTTGGTTACAGAAAGTTAGATCATTTGAACATTACCCGCGTGGTGACCCTAGGCGTCAGACCCCTCCCACCCGAGGCTTTTATGTTGCTCCCGCATTGTTTGTCACTCGGCTGGGTTGCTTATTCACTTGCCACCGTTCTGGCCTCTGAAATCTCCGCTCAGCTGGTTTCTTGACCAGCTCATGACAGAACAGGTATCCGCAGAGGCCCGGGGCCAGCGCGTCTGCCCGGTGCTGCTGAGGGACTTGGGGTCCTTCTCGTCACGGCGCTGTCGGGACGCAGCCAGTCAGGTTACCACCCTGCCTCCTCCATCACCAGGAGCCCGAGAGATGACGGGGGGGGGGGGCGGCTTCGGGGCTCCCCGGGCCTTTCTGGAGTGTGAGCACAGCTCTGGAGACGCTGCTGCGGGGTGTCAGCCCCGCTGGGCACCGCGCACCCCAGCTTTTCTCTCTGAGCCGATCGTGCGGCCCGCCCACCCTCACGGGCAGCGTTAACGTCCAGTCGGTTCCCGTCACGTCGCCGCAGACGAAGGGGTAGACGTCCCGTGGGTCGTGTCCACCCAGCCCCACGAAGTCTGCCGGCGAATGGCGCCAGCCCCCGGGAGGGGGGGCGCCGAAGGGTCCCCAACCCTGCCCCTCCTCCCGAGTCCCCCCAGGACGGTAAGGTGTTGATCGGCGATGTTTCTCAGGGATGGGGAGGAGAAGACGGGGCCGGACCGGGGCGCGTTAAACGCCGTGGCCTGGGCCTCCCCGGTTGGGCCGCGTTGGAACGCTGCTCGGCTCGGTCTGAGCTGCTGCTGGGGGTGCGGCTTGCAGGCATGCGCTGGGGCGCGCCTCGCCGCGTCCCCCTCGGCTGTGGGGGGTGAGCGGTTCCCCGGGACCTTGGATGGCTGCGTTCCCCGGCGTCGCCTCTCCGCCGACCTGATAGCCCAGGGTCCCGCCGCGCGGCCGAGGTCGACGTCCTCGGCTCCCGGTGGGCCGTCTACGCCCCTCGCGTCCGCCCTTCCCGAGGGGCTGGGCCGTGTGCCCGCCCCCGACCTTCCGTCCTCTCCTGCTCTTCTTGGTGGTGGGGGCGGGGTGGGCGTCGTCTCCTCCCCCAGACATCGGAGGGGGGGCCGGACGCGTTCGGTTGATGTGGAGACCGGGTCGCTCCTGAGGTTTTGCGGGTGCACGTCAGGGATCATAAAACCCCCGCAATGCCCGGGAGGTCGTGCGGAGCAGCGGAGACCCCGGGGAGAGCCGCGGGGAGATGTGGAGAGGTCTCCCCGGGGGGCTCCCCTCGGGCGCCCCCTCCCCCGGGACAAGGCCCCCAGGACGCCCGTGGAGGGCCTGTCCCGGGGGAGGGGAGGGGAGGGGAGGGGACGCCCGTGGAGGGCCTGTCCCAGGGGAGGTACCCGTATCACAAGTGCCAGGCCTGGACTTCAAATTTCAGTGATTTTTGCTACCTGAGCAAACGTCCCTTAAAATTTGCCCCACACTGTCATACTCCCCGGTCCCCACCTGGGGCTCTCGTCCCTGCCCGGGGCTCCTGTCCCCCCCACACCTGGGGGCTCTCATCCCTGCCCGGGGGCTCCTGTCCCCCCCCCACACCTGGGGGCTCTCGTCCCTGCCCGGGGCTCCTGTCCCTCCCCCCACACCTGGGGGCTCTCGTCCCTGCCCGGGGGCTCCTGTCCCCCCCCCACACCTGGGGGCTCTCGTCCCTGCCCGGGGGCTCCTGTCCCTCCCCCCACACCTGGGGGCTCTCGTCCCTGCCCGGGGGCTCCTGTCCCCCCCCCCACACCTGAGGGCTCTCGTCCCTGCCCGGGGGCTCCTGTCCCCCCCCACACCTGAGGGCTCTCGTCCCTGCCCGGGGGCTCCTGTCCCCCCCCCACCTGGGGGCTCTCGTCCCTGCCCGGGGGCTCCTGTCCCCCCACACACCGGGGGGCTCTCGTCCCTGCCCGGGGGCTCCTGTCCCTCCCCCCACACCTGGGGGCTCTCGTCCCTGCCCGGGGGCTCCTGTCCCCCCCCACACACCGGGGGGCTCTCGTCCCTGCCCGGGGCTCCTGTCCCCCCCACACACCGGGGGGCTCTCGTCCCTGCCCGGGGGCTCCTGTCCCCCCCACACACCGGGGGGCTCTCGTCCCTGCCCGGGGGCTCCTGTCCCTCCCCCCACACCTGGGGGCTCTCGTCCCTGCCCGGGGCTCCTGTCCCCCCCACACCTGGGGGCTCTCGTCCCTGCCCGGGGCTCCTGTCCCCCCCACACCTGAGGGCTCTCGTCCCTGCCCGGGGCTCCTGTCCCCCCCCCACACCTGAGGGCTCTCGTCCCTGCCCGGGGGCTCCTGTCCCCCCCACACCTGGGGGCTCTCGTCCCTGCCCGGGGGCTCCTGTCCCCCCCACACACCGGGGGGCTCTCGTCCCTGCCCGGGGGCTCCTGTCCCCCCACACACCGGGGGGCTCTTGTCCCTGCCCGGGGGCTCCTGTCCCCCCCCACACCTGGGGGCTCTCGTCCCTGCCCGGGGCTCCTGTCCCCACCCGCTTCCTCCAGAAAATAAATGCCAGACTTCCTGCCCGGGGACACGGTGGCAGGAGAAAGGGCGGCGCGTGTCACTGGGGGAGGTGATTAGATTCGAGAACTGCAGGGCCGTTTCGGGCGACAGGCAGAGGCGGTAAATGATAGAAACTCCGACGAGGGGGATTTATGAAGAAACGTGGACAGCTACAACCGTCCTGCGAACCCCCAACCCCTCTGCCGGGCGCCGGCTGGGGGAGGCTGAATCCTTCACGCCCCCCGCGGGAAACCGGTCACTGTGGAGCAGCGGTAATCGAAGTCGCCCCTGGGGCGCGGGTGAAGGAAGGGTCGAAGGGTTCGCCTCGCGGCCTCCGCGCCCCACGGCTCCCTTCTGAAGTCTAGGTGACCGTTCCGGAAGGCGAGGGACCGGGACGGACGGTGGGGACGAGCTCTGTCCTCGCCGCGAGGAGGTGCGCGGTGCGCGTGGCAGCTGGGGGGGGGGGAGGTGTGCGGTGCGCGTGTTCAGGTGAGCACTGTCACGCTCCGCGAGGGACCGCGGCCTCTGAAGGACGGGAAGGGGCCCGGGGACGGGCTGGTCCCTGGCGCGGCGTGGGGTCTCCGGGAGGACGGAAGCCACGCCGCTCGCGGGCACCTCCTCCTGCGGGGTCAGCGGAAGGCGCAGTGGCGGCTGCCCCGGCGTCCTCCGTCGTGGCCGGACAAGCCTAGCAGGAGGGGGGCTGCAGCTCACGATCGGCTCCCTGGGGTGCCTGGGGGGGGGGTGTCTGTCCCTGGAGGCCCAGAGGGCAGCGGGGAGGCCTGTTCCGGCGGGAGGTTCCGTGCTGAAGGCCCCAGGCCTCCTTCTGTTTCTTCCTGGGACTGGATCTGCAGGGACATTGTGACCAGACACTGTGTGTGTGCACACGCATGTGTGTGAGAGAGCATGTGTGCATGCGTATGTATGCACGCCAGCCAGTACTGGGCCTTCACTGGGGGCCTGGGTGCTGTCCCTCAGCTTTCTCACTGAGAGCTGGAGCTCTGCCGCTTGGGCCATTGCTGTGCTTCCGGCTGTGGGGCGGCACTTTGGGCTTTGGGTCCTCAGGCCTCGGCCTCCCGCGTGTCTGGGGTCATCGATGGGAGCCACCGCCAGTGTCTGGCACTTATCACAGGTCCCTACGGCCTGCGACAGAACAGCAATCTCACACGTCGGCCGGAAGACTCCATGAGTCCCCGTGTCCATTTCTACCCTGGAGCGGACCGGAAGGGGATCGCGACGCGGTGTCCTTCCCCGGCCCACAGAGGAAGGCACGCAGGCGAGGCTGCCCGTGCCCTCTGTGACGTTGGGAGGGCCGGGGAGCTGGCTCTGCCCTGCCAGGCCTGCGCCCTGGACAGCGAGGGCCGGCACCCTCCTCTCCTCCAGCAGGGGGCCGGGCGTCCAGGAAGGAGGGGACAACCTGGCACGCCCAGGGACCGCCCGTCCGTCCGCCTGCGCCGGGCAAGGCCCGCGTCCAGCCTTCCCGCCTCTGTGATGGGCGGGAAGGGGGGGAGACAGTGTGGGAGACCCTGGGGGGCTGGCCTCTCTCACTCGGGGGAGCAGTTTGAGCTCCACAAGCTGAATCCATCTTTCCCGCCCTCTCCCGTACCTCCCAGCTTTCGTTCGTGTGTTACTAGTGTTGCACAGTCAGTGCCCCCTGCCCTTCCTCCGCCTGCTGCCGTCCTTCCTGCCTGGTTCGGGGGGTGGGGGGGCTCTGCTGGCCTGGGCGGGAGGGAGCAGGCCGGGCTCTGCGCTCCCTAGCCCCCCCCCCCGCCCCCCGGCATGGCCTGGCGCAGGGAAGCCGGGCCCCCCCCCTCCAGGCAAGGTTGGCCCGGCCCGTCCGCCCCGGGCCGCTCACTGCTCAGGCCCCGCCTGCGTTTCCACGGCAGTTCCAAGTGGAAAGCCATCCGCCGCGTCAGGTGCCGCGATGCCTCTGGCTGTCAGGCTGGATTTTCGAAAGGTAAATGTGCCCCGGGTTAGTCTCCGTGCGTTCCCTGGCTGGCGCCCAGGAGCACACCTGTCAGGTGCGGCGTGACCTTCCACCCCCGTGCAATCCGTCACGCTCCCCGTGGCGGGCAGCCTCCCGCCGGCCCGGAGCGGAGCACCCGACGGCTCCCGGAGGAACTCATGACAAACACAACCGTTCCTTGGAACGTGTGCACGGCTTCCCCCGCCCGCGTGTGAGGTGCCTAGCTCGGCGGGGGCCCCCGCTCCCCGCCTCTGCCGTCCTATATTTAGAGGAGAAACGCTGGAGCGCACGGAGCCCCCGGCCCCCTCGGGCCGCGCGCGGGGCCGCACGGACGGGCTGCGGGAACCTGACTCGGGCCGCGCGCCCCTCGCACCGGCAGCCGGGACCCCGCCAAGACGCCCCCCTTCCCCTGGCTTTCTGCACGGTGACGCTGAGGCAGAGCCCCGAGGCTGCTCTGCTCCGGAGCCGGGCTTGCTCGGCGCTGTGGGTCCCATCACAGGGAAAGGTCACCGGCTGCCACAGCTCGTGGGGGGGGGCGGCCCTCGCCCGCACCCCAGCCTCAGGGCCTCCTACCTGGCTTGGCTTGCATTTCTGAAACTGTCCTAACCCGCACCAAAAACTAGTCAGCCACGCGGCCCCACGCCCCACGGCCTGCTCCCGCACGCACAGGGCTCCCCCGGCCTGGCCGCACCCCGGGTGGGGGGGCCACGTCCGACTGACGAGCCAGCCGCCGTGGGACTGAACCCCGGCCGCCTTCCAACGCCTAGGTCGCCGGGGAAGACCCCACGAGGGTGTGTGGAGGGGACCCTGGGGGGAGGGGGCGAGACGGGGTCACGGGTCGCCCGGGATGAGAAAGGTCATGGGTCCCCGAGGTGACAAGGGTCACGAGGGCTCAGGAAGGGACGTGTCCGCTATAGAAGGAACAGGGAAGCCACCTCTCGGCCCCATGAGCAGATCTGAGAGGCGCGGGGCCCACAGTCTGGGGAGCGTTCCGGAGATCTCCTCGGAGCCCCAGCTCTGGACTTGGGCCTCGGGGACTGGGAGAGGAGGGACTCTGAGGCTCAGGTGGCCGGCCTGCGACGTTAGTACTGTGAGCTGACACATGAGCTCGTTGTCCTTGTTGTTATTATTATGATTCCGTCGTGGGGCTTGAACTCTGGGCTTGAGCGCTGTCCCTCAGCTCTTCAGAGCAAGGCTAGGGCTCCACCCCTTGAGCCACAGCGCCACTTCCGGTTTCCTGGTGGCTCACTGGAGAGAAGAGTCTCACGGACTTTCCTGCTCAGGCCGGTGTTGAACCTGGATCCTCAGGTCTCATCCTGTTGAGTAGCTAGGATGACAGGTGTGAGCCACCAGTGCCCAGCGGGTTTGTGATTATTAGAAGAAATTACCCCAATGTGAAGCTTTTTTTTTTTTTTTGCAGTTTACAAAAAATACTCCGGTTAATTATACAAAATAGCTCTTATAGGAATTGGAAAAGCTGGGGAAAATCTTTTCAAAAGAAACCCCCCCACATCCTGCTCTCCAGATTTATTTAAACATGGACCTTCTCGTGTGTGCATAGTTATTTGCTACTTTTCTCTCAAGAGTTTTAGACCATTTTGCTCATGTCATTTACAAGTGCCATCCTACAAGGAATTTTGCATGCCGCTGTATGGAGTTCTAGAATGGGGATGCCACGCAGCATGCTGGTTATTCTTCTTAAATCCGAGTATCCTTTTGTGTATGTATTCCTGTGAGCTGTGTGTGTGTTATGGCATGTGCATGCCTGTGCCTAAATCCACTAACTATGTCCAGGAGTTGTATTCCAGATGAGAGGATTCCCGTGTGTAACTAGAACGGAGTGGCGGTGTTCCGGCCCGGGCGTTCCTTTCCGCCCTCCGGAAGGGTGCTCCACACAGTGGCAGAGTTCGCAGGGGGCTCTGTTGGGTTTCAGGCAGCCCGTCTCCCTCCTCCTCCAGACTCCTGTCCGCTGTGAACGGAGGACCACAGCCCCCCACAGAACCCAACCCGGGCCAGCGTCTCATCTGGCTCAGATGAGAGAACCAAACCAAACCAACAAAACGGAAACACAACCATCAAACGCGGGTTTTAAGACTTTGGAAATGTTTGCAAAGGAGGAAGAGAAACAACGGTGAAAGCTAAGAGGCGAAAGAGCAACACGGAGTTGATTCCTTGTAAGTTCTGGAGCGACTTCACCGAGGGCCACAGGGAGGAAGGCTGCCCTTGGGACGGGTTCAGGGCCAGCCTTGGTCCTGGGGGCCCTGGGATGAGAGCCAGCTCCCCACAGGCCGGGGATCCCCTCCGCCTTCTCATCTGCCCGGCCTGAGCACCAGGGACCCTGGCTTTCATACTGTTCTGAAGCCTCTTCTGAGAAAGTTCTTCCATAACAGAGAGAGCGGGGCTGGCTGTTAGCTGGGAGGAAGAGGAGGGGGAGGAGGAGGAATGAGAGAGAGAGAGAGAGAGAGAGAGAGAGAGAGAGAGAGAGAGAGAGAGAGAGAGAGAGGGAACATAGCAAGACAGGCGATGTCTCCGAGAAGCTACTCCAGGGACCCCGGGAGGTGTGAGAGCAGAGGAGGAAAGGCAGGGATACAAGTTGACACTGTGCACAGTTTGATAAATGTCTGTTTTTCTCTTTATTGCACAATGGCAAGCTCATCTTGACGTTAAAAAAGAAAGCCCTTCCTTTGAAGATGTTCAAAGCATTCTTCCCAGGTCTGAAGCTATTTATGAACCATCTCTACCCAGGCGAGCTTCTGGGTGTGGCGGAGCGGCAGGGGCTTCCACGAAGCGCTTCGGGCTCGGGGGAAGATTCGGAGAGTCAGACGACCGCCGGTGCGCTGTGTATCCTTGTGTATCGGGCAGAGGAAGGGGGAGGACTATCCTGGAACACCGCACTTGTCTACAGTCAAAGAACAGCAGACCAGGAGCCGGCGGTCAGGACGGAAGCCTCACGGGCCGCTTCGATTCACGGGATATTCTCCAACAGAAGCGCTTTCCGCCCCTGCAAGCACGGACAGCTCTCCCTCGCCTTTGATTTTTGCAAAGATTCTGTGGATTTGATTTCAAGTCAGATGACCCTGACAAGTTCATGCTAGCGACGTGTGCAATTACATGCGATCCCAATCTCTCTCATTAATTGAGTTACCACCGGAGGAAAAGTGAGGCTGTAGATAAAAAAAAAAATCTGTGGAGGTGGGGGGTGGCCCCTTTGGCAAGGTAGCACGCACACCGGGCAAAACCATGATCAAACAAAGGGAGAAGCATTTCACAGGAAACTGGGGGGCGGGGGGCACGCTGCCCTGCGGTGTGGAGGGAAAAGACCACGCCTGTGCAGTCTCTGGAAACACGTCCATCTTCCGTGGCCTGGCTTTGCCTAGACGAGAAGCCAACTCGGGCAAGCTCTGATCCGAGGCCCTGTATTGTCCTTGCCCAGGACCTGAGCACGGGCCAGTCCCCACTGAGCAATCCTTCCGGAGTCCACCCGCCACCCCCCCCCCCCCCCGATCCAAGGCGGCCCCCCGTGCTCCCGCTGGATGAAGAACGCGCGCGCAGAGCCATTGTCTCCGCCTCCGGCCCCTGCGTGAGACCTGTCGGTGGCAGCCAGCCGCGGGGGGACATTTCTGTGCTGCCCACGTGCGCGTGCCTGGTGCCCTTGGTTGCCTTTTCCTCGCGGTTCAGATGCAGCTGAAGGCGGATCTGAGAGTAGGTGTGCTGTTTGGAGCTGTTAAAAATCTCTTGTGCCGTTCCGGTCAGGAAGTGCACCCATCGCAGGGTGTTTCTTGGGTGTGTTTGATGTGAGGAACCTGTCCCCCCACCCCCCCCTGCTCCCAGGCTGGAGGGCGTTTCTCACCCCGGGCGGAGCCCAGGGCCCCACCTGAGACCCTCTGAGGCCGGACGGCCGAGGTGCGGGGAGCGGGGCGGTGTCCTCGGGGCCTGCGGCCCGGCCCAGGGCCAGCGGGGGGCGGGCCTGCCGGAGCGGGCGCCCTCAGCGGCCCGGCGACCTGGGGGGACTTCCTGCGGCAGGAGGAGGGAGCGGAGGGCGTCCCAGCCTCGCCCGCGAGATGCCCACGGCACCTACGACCCCGCGTGGCCACAGGGAGGCCGCGTCCTGGCCGCTCCCGGGCCCCGGGCTTCCGGTGCTGACCTCAGCCGCGGGCACCGGCCCGCCGCGTCCAGACCTGGGCGTCGGGCTGCGACAAGGGCGCTGTGGAGCCAGGGGTGTGTGCGTGTGTGTGCGTGTGCATGTGTGTGCGTGTGCGTGTGTACATGCATGTGTGTGTGCGTGCGTGTATGTGCGCCTGTGCGTCTCTGTGCACGTGTGTGTGAGCATGTGTGCATGTGTGTGCGTGTGCGTGTGTACATGCATGTGTGTGTGTGCGTGCGTGTATGTGCGCCTGTGCGTATCTGTGCACGTATGTGTGTGCGTGAGCATGTGTGTGCACATGCGTGTGCATGTGTGTGCATGTGTGCGCATATGCATGCGCGTGTGTATGTGCATGTGTGCATGTGTGTGCACATGTGCGTGTGCTTGCATGCATGTGTGCGTGTGCTTGCGTGCGTGCACGTGTGTGCGTGTGTGCACGTGTGCGTGAGTGTGTGCGTGTGCGTGCGCGTGCGTGTGCGTGTGCGTGTGTGTGCGCGTATCCTGGCCTGGCACCTCTGACTTTCTCAGGCGGACGCCCAGGCCCAGGCCCCATGCGCGGGGCGGTCCCCCGCATCTCCGGAGGGCTCGGCTGGCTGGTCCTGGCGCGGCCTGGCCCCCGGAGGAGCTGCCTCCCCTGGACGCACCGGAGTTCTGCGCGCTCTGGGAGGCAATCGCGGGAGGCGGCGGCAGGGGGCGGCAGGACGCCCGCAGGGGGCGGCCATGCGGGGGCCAGCGGGACGCGCCCCACCTCGCCCCCCCCCCCGCTTCTCCCCTCTCCGCGCCCCCTCTGGCCGGCTGGAAGAGGGGAAAGGGCCTCTCCCCATCCTCCCCTGCCCAGGCCCTCACCCAGGACAAACCCTGGAGGATGCGTGGGTGGGAGGAAGGCCGCTGCAGGGAGGGTGGTGGTGGGCGGGGGGCTCCTCGGAGCTGGGGGGGGCAGCTGCGTGCAGTGTGGCCCCTCCGAGCAGCTTCTGCAGCTGCCCCCCTCCTCTCCTCCGACCCCTCCCTCCTGGCCCCCCTCTGCCCCACCCCTCCCCGGACTCCTTCAGACACGGGCTGGTTCCCCGGCGGAGGCCGCAGCCAGGCCCCCCTCCCCCTTCCCCTCCCCCCCCCCCCGCCGCCTCAGGCTTGCTCAAGGTCACTCCAGGTGGGGTGCAGCCAGCCCCCCCACGGCCTCTCCACGCCCGGACTCCGCCTAGAAAGCCCCCGAATCAATTATTTTTAAAACATACGTTTCCATTTCGTGACTCGGGCTGAGCCTAATTCCCCCTCTTTCCAATGTCACTTAGAGTCGTCCGGGGACTCAGAGAACCCCACAGAGGACAGATTTTAAAAGTATATTTTAAAGGTAAAGATGGGGCTTTAATAGTCACCAGGATTTGCAATCCCTGGGCAAAGCCTGTCAGTTCAGATTTGGAAGCAGCCGTGTCACGTCCGTCCGTCTGCGGGGCGGGGGGGGGGGGGTTGGGGGGGGCGACGGCCGGGCCTGCTCACCTTCTTCAGATTACGGTTTTCAAGCCCGATAACCGCCAGATCGTCATCAGCGGCTCACATGAAATCATTACTTTGTCAGAGAGAGAAGGCGAGAGGAAAATTAATGGCAGCGGAGAGAGAACAAAGTGGAGGCCCGAGAGGGCGGACCGCGGAGATGAAAGGAAAGCACTTGCCTTCATTTTGCTTCAGGTGTCGGGCGAACCCCTCTCGGGGGCCGCGGGGAGCTGGGCTGGCAGGTGGGGGGGGTCCTCAGGGAGGGAGGGAGGGCGGGCCTCGGCGGGGAGGTGTGCCGTCACCTCAGACACGTCAGCCTGGGGGGGAAATCGCGAGCTTCCTTCTCTCTCCTTCTGGAAGGTTCTGAAGGAAACTCCAAGCTCCAGTCCTGCCTTTCCGGGGCAGTGTGGCCGCGGGCAGAGGCCCTGGAGGAGCCGGGGGCTGGGAGGCTGCGCCCTCGTGGGCCCGGCCGGCGCCCCTGCAGCCTCTCGGCGGCGGGAGGCCGGCACCGGGCCCTCCTCTCCTGCGTTCTGTGGAGAACGGGGGGCAGGGTGGGCTTGCGGGGGCGGGGGGGGCCTGGCCACGGACGGACGGCCTGCGGCCCCCGACCCCTGTCAGATCCCACGTGTGTTTCTCGTCCCGGGCCCTGAGGACCCGGCTCGCGTCTCCCGCGTGGGCTGCGCTGCCGGGGGCACGGCGCCGCTTCGCTTTGCGGGGGATTCCATGCAGGCACTAGCTCGCCAGCTCCTTGCCGAGTTCCGTGCGTCCGCGGGGCCCTCCCCTCCCCTCCGCTCTGGGGTTGGCAGGCGAGGAGATGTAGAAGAGGAAGAGGAGGAAGAGGAGGAGGTGGAGGAGGGCGAGGTAGAAGAGGAGGAGGTGGAGGAAGAGGAAGAGGAGGAAGAGGAGACCCAACGTGTGGGTCTCTGAGTGCACTTCCGGACAGAGAAAATGGAACGCTGGCGCTAAGGACACGGAGCTTAGCGCACAGGCGTGAGCGTGACACTCTGGGTGTGACATTCTTTGGGTGTGACACTTTACGAGGTTGAGTGACTTTGACACTGACCAGCATCCGAGTTGCGGGAAGCGAATGCTGTTGTCCCATCCAAAATCTCCCGGCCGCCGGCTCCCAGCGGCATGGGCCTATTGGTCTGAAGCAGTTTCCGGAAGCTTCTGGATCGTTGGGCTGAACTGATGTGGAGATCGCTGTTTCCAGCTCCACAGGCCCGCGCGGGTCACCGCCTGCGGCCGGTGGGTTTTGAGCCCCGGGAGCGCGGGTCTAGCCTGCGGGAAGGCAGACCTACAAACTGAGACGGGAAAGCTACTGGCGTCTGTGACCCGAGGGCCACAGTTCACAGCCAAGTCCTGGGTGTCGCTCGGGGCCTGGCTCGTCTTTCCACGGGGCAGATCGAAATGCTGTGGGCAGGAGAGGGCGGAGGGCTAGCCAGGACCCGGGCCCCTCAGAGGTCCCCTCGTGAGCATGGGTCCTCAGGACGGTGGGGCCCCCAGGAACCCCGCGGGGGGGCGGGCAGGAAAACTAACATTAGAGAAAGCTTCACAATGCGCCAGGGGAAGTCAGGGTTGAACTAAGCCTCAAAACTAAAATAATAAATTGTATTTCCCGTAGGCCCGAAACTACAGCTCACACCGGATCTTATAGAACTCCACTGGGGGGCGGGGGAGATGAAATCCTTAGACACCGCAGATTAGACGTGGGAAGGAAGGTGCAGTATTTGAAATCTAGTCCAGTTGCACGTGCTTGATTTTAACTGTGAACGCGGTGGCGGGAGTCGGCTGGCGTCTGCAGCGGGGACCTCGGCTTGCTCTGGAGGTGGCCCCTTCTCGGGAGACAGCCAGACGGTGACAGGGAGGAGAGAAGCGGGCGTGAAGGGAGCCCACAGGTCTTGTAAACGCGTGGCGTGTTTGCAGGGACGCGGACCCACGTGGACGATGAGAATCGCCGTCTAAGGGCACCCCGGGGCCTCCTGCCAGGGCCTGGGAGGGCGCCTGAGGTTTTCCCATCCCAGGAGCTTGGAGTCAGAGGAGGCAGTGGTGATGGACTGTGCTCAGCACCTTCCCCATCCCAAGTGAGAAGGGAGGGAGGAGCAGCTGGACGGGGCTGGGGGGGGACACAGGGGTCACACTGGACGGACCCGGGGGGCCCGGGGGGCACGCTGGACGGAGGCCGTAACACCACACAGTGTGTATCGAATGTCGTAGCCTGCTGGAGTCCCTGCAGGGCAGGCTCAGCGCCCGCTGGCCTTCCCCTAGCCCTGGGGCAGCCACGGCCAGCTCGGCCACGCAGGGGGCAGCCTCCGAGGCCCACCAGGACGCCCTGTGTGGGGACGCCCACTGGAGGGCCCGCTCCAAGCCGCACTGAGCTCTAACGGAAGACAAGCGGGCCCCCTTCCTACCTGGTGCCAGTGCTGGGCGTGGGGGGAGGGCCACCCCCTCCCTGCACGGGGGGCGGGGGGGGGCGAGGAGAGCGGGGGGAGCCGGCCGTCTTCTCCCCGGTAACTGGGCCAGGCAGAAGGGGGGCAGGAGGCCGGGGAGAGAGGCCCCGCCTGGCGTCTGAGGGGGTGAGTCACCCCCCCCCCCCCGCGGCCTCCCCTTCACCCCAGCCCCGGCCGGGTCGTCTGTCCTCGGGCGGTAATGCTAGCCCTGTGCTGCCCTGAGCTGACCCTCCGCCCCGGACGCCGGCGCCCATGACCGGGTCACACATGGCCCTGGCTGGGCACACGTCGCCCTGTGGTCCCGAGTCTCAGAGACGCCGGTGTCCACCCCGGGGCGTGATCCGAGGAGGCCTCCGCCGCTGGCGCTCAGCTCCTCACCGCCTCGTGCGTCCATGGACACCGGTGATCTGTTCCCTCTGAGCCCAGCTTCTCCAGCGGCCTCCGATGGGCCCCAGTTCCATCTGCTTCCCGCGCACGCGACGGCACAGTGGAGGTTTTCCTCAGGGCCGAGCTTCGCGCTCCTGTGCACGAACTGCCGTGCTTCCTTCCAGGAGCACGGCCTGCACATCCTGTAGCTGAACCCCACCCGCAGCCCGCGAGGCAGGACGAGGAGAAGCCTGCGCTCCCCAGCCCCGTGCGCTCACCTCGCTCCACAGCGGGGTCCTGGCCTCCTCTCAGCCCCGTCCCACCCCCCCCGCCAGGTCCAGGAGGGCTTGGGGTCACTGGGATTCCCAGGCCCGAGTTCTGTCCTACTCAGTCCTCAGGGCTGGGGTCTATTCTGTCATGTCCCTCAGTCCTCAGGGCTGGGATCCATTCTGTCATGTCCCTGACTTCTCAGGGCTGGGATCCATTCTGTCATGTCCCCCAGTCCCCAGAGCTGGGGTCTATTCTGTCATGTCCCCCAGTCCTCAGGGCTGGGATCCATTCTGTCATGTCCCCCAGTCCTCAGGGCTGGGATCCATTCTGTCATGTCCCCCAGTCCTCAGGGCTGGGATCCATTCTGTCATGTCCCCCAGTCCCCAGAGCTGGGATCTATTCTGTCATGTCCCCCAGTCCTCAGGGCTGGGATCCATTCTGTCATGTCCCTCAGTCCTCAGGGCTGGGATCTATTCTGCCATGTCCCTTAGTCCCCAATTTGGAATTTTATGGCCAAATAAGTGGAGAGGATGGGCAAGCACTTTGGAGTCCCCAGGGCCCCCATGCACACAGTAGGTGGCCCTGGTCAACGCAAGGGCGCAGCAGTCACGGAGACGTGTCGCCTAGAGCAGGCCGGAGGGCACTGTCCCTCCCCGTGGAGGCTCCACCCTCTCACCCGGTCCAGCCAGAGCCACCGTCCCCGGATGCCTGGCGGCATGGGGCCCGTGGCTGCCCCAGGCCACGCCTGTAACTCCCGTCTGCCAAACCTGTGCTCACACACCGGACACAGAGCTGTACACACACCAACCCCAATGCACACACTTGAGTGTGTGTGCATATGCAGATGGATGCGTACTTCAAGTTTACACTTGCTCGTGTACACCCCACACATAGCCCAGGTGCGATCGCACATGCACACATCTACACAACACACACTCGTACACGCACATGCACGTGTGCACATGCAAACAAGAGACCCCATCCAGTGCATCGGTCACGTGGGTGGTTTCCTCTTCACGGAGAAGTAACACACGTTCGATGGAACAGACTCCATTTTACATCTGTGTCGTACCAACATGCTTACATAGACAACCCCCCCGCCCCCACAGATGTGGAAAGAGTTGCCCTGTGTCTTGCTGACAACCATTTCCAGTGTTCGCGGGACGTGCACGGGGCTGTGTGTGTCTCTCTTTCTTGTTTCTGGAGCATTTCACGGAGGTGTTTCCAAGTGGCAGCAAGAACCGGGGATGAGCCTGTGCTGCTCTCGTTGTGGCGTCGGAGAGGCAGGGCCACAAATCTGCAGCTCATTTCAGGCTCTGGGGCTGGAAAAAGACCCCCAGGGCCAGCTGTGTGGCACCGAGCTGAACAGCTCCTGGAAAACTTTGCCAGTATTACTCAAAATAGGCAGCTTTTTTCCCCCCGTTCTTTTGGTTTTTATCATCTCCAGGTGCATCTGGGGGCAAAGAGAGTTCTAATGGGTCTAAATCGGCTGCACGATCCAAACCCAGAAAGTTAAACTCACTCATTTCACAGAAATACGGCTTTGGAGACTTGAAGGAAGATGAGCAGCCCCCGAGCCAAGCACCCACGCTGCCGCTCACTCCACACCTTTCCCGTATCGCTGAAGCCCTGTTCTTCCAGAGCATTCTGCTCAGGTACAGAGGGCCTTGCCACCGCCAAGCGCGGCCGCGGCGGTCGGGTTCCCGGGCCGGGCCTCCGAGCCTGCGATGCAGGAGGCCTCCCGCTCCCTGGACCCCAGCCCCGAGGCCCGTCTCCTCCCCCGGAAACGGACGGTTGAACTTGCACTGAAAATCAGTGTCTTGTGAGAATGGTTACCGATTCAGGCGCATCGGTCTCCCCCAGGTGTGTCTCACGTGTGCGTGCTTTTAATTAGAGTCAGCTTCCGACAAGAAAATCGGGGCATTGTCCTTCTGGTGGAGCCCAGAGCTTGTAGATTTCACTGATCATCTAAAAGAAGGCACATCTCCCCTGAGATGGAGGAGTGTTAACCTGGGCCCCAGAAGAGGATGCAGAGGCCCAGCCTGTCTGCGGAAGTGACGGGGGGGGGTCCCCACCCAGGGGGGGTCCCCACCCACCCCTCCGCCCTGACCACTGAGGCCCAGGATTGGCGTCTCCCGGCGGGCGGTCCTGCCCTGCGGAGCTGACCACAGCTCCTCCTCCACGTTGGGTTCGTCGTCGCCCCGCTTCGCCCTTCACCCCGCCCCCCCCCCCCCCGTCCCCGCTCACCCCTGGGCGTTCCCACACGCTCCGGCGCTCCTTCCGGCGTGCGTGAAGAAGTACGGCATCTGCGTCGCCGCACGCCAGGCCCCGCGTCGCCACCGGAGCTCTCCCGCCCCGCCGCTCGGTGTGCGTGAGATTCCCGTCTCCCTCCGTGGCCTCTCAGGGAGCTGCAGGTGAAGTCCACCTCCAACCTGCTGTGTCAGTGGACAGTGGGCAGGGACATCGAAGGACCCAGCCATGGATCATTCTAGAAATGCTTGTTGGCTCAGAACTGGACCAGGGAGCTCTCGGTCCTGAGATGCACCCCGCCCCTGCCTTTGTGTCTTAGACCCTCCTTTCCCTCCCCAGGGGGGCCCCGGCAGGCAGGAGCAGGTGGCACGAGAACGCAGATGGCGTCGGAAGGCAAAGCCCCCCGGCGGGAGCTGCAAACACACACGAGCCTCACCGATGGGGCCAAAATGTGGTCGCTGGAAACCACCGAAACCAACTGAAGCTCTCTTTTGGGCTTTTGTTGTCATTGTTGTTAGTTGTGGGGCTTGAACTCTGGGCCCGCACAGTGTCCCTGAGCTCTTCATCTCAAGGCTAGCTCTCCACCACTCGAGCCACAGCTCCACTTCCGGTTTTCTGGTGGTTCTTTGGAGGTAAGAGTCTCACGGACTTTCCTGCCCAGGCTGGCTTTGAACCGCGATCCTCAGATCTCAGCCTCCTGAGTAGCTGGGATGACATAACAGGTGTGAGCCGCAGGTGCCTGGCTGTACTGGGCTTTAAGATGCCCAAGTGTCACCATGGCTCATCTTGAATGGAGGCCGGGCCTCACCGTCCTCCCCCCCATGTCCTCTCAAGGGCGAGGGTGCTGGCAAGCACGCAGGGGCCCAGGACAAGCTGCTAACCAACCCCGCCATTATTCACTGGTGTTATGCAGTGCCGTGGACTCCTCATTAACCAAAGACAGAGAGAGCGCGGCCTGATTTCCCAACCAGATTCCTCCCGGGTCCGGTTCTGCCCTGGGGCGAGCACGTGATTCCACGGCCCCCCCCCCCGTGGCAGGCACGCAGCACTGAGCTCACCAACCCAACGGGGGACACGAGCCATCACCCCGAGCCACGGAGGGGGCCGCATGGGAGCCGGACCACGCTGGACGGCGCCCGACCAAAACCGGGTGCTACAGTGACGAAGTCGTCTCATTAGTAGGTAGATTGGACTAAGCTGCGGTCCCTGATACGGATCCCAACGAAGATATTAAAAGTGGTTTGAGAGTGCATTTTGTTTCTTAGAAGATAGAATTAATCAAACGATAACACACATATTAGAAACGAGTACAAGTTATTAAAAATATCCAACAAGGATTTATTGAACACTGATCATGTGCCAAGCATGTTTGGGTCCTGGGGGCACAGCTGCAGGCATGCTGGGCCAAGTCCCAGACCTCATAATCCTCACAATCTGGAGTAATTTATTTTCCATTTAGAATAATTTACCCCTCAACTTCTTTATTACCAGTCCTTTATTGTGTGCTCGCGGTTATTATAGTTTAAATCATAAAAAGTACAATGTATCCATCCTAATTTGGTGTCACTGCCTGCTTGATGGCTTCCTAAGCTGATGCGCGTCCCGGGAGAGGACGGTCCGGGAGCCGCGTCCGCGTCGGCGGTGCTCGAGCCCGGGGGACGGTCCCTCCTGCAGCGGGGCTGCGGGCGGGGACCCCAGGCCCGAGTGGGCCCGAGGCGCCTAGCATAGCCGAGCGCTGGTTGTTAAGGAGGGCAGCTGGGTATTTCCCTCTGCCCCCTCGTCTCCATCTCTCCGTCTCTGTCTTTGTGTCTCTCCGTCTGTCTCTGCCTCTGCCACTCTGTCTCTGTCTCTCATTCCAGAGGCTTCCAAGCCTTCCAAACCCTGAAACACAAACGAAATAAACTTCTGTGGATCATAATTTACCCAGTCGGTGGGGTTCTGTCCTACCAGCACAAGACAGACTACATCCTCAAGAGTAGCCCACTGAAAGAAAGGTCTGAGGTAAATCAAATGTGTGAAACTGTTAAGGAATAATATCCCCCTCATCGTACTCAAAGGTTTAAGTTTAGATGGCTTTAAACAGCAATATCATTGCAGGGTTAAATTATTATTCCATCGGTGTGAGTTGATACAGCAAAGGCCTGGGCCCTGTCTGGCAGGGGGCCGGTGCAGGCCTGGGCTTCTCTGGAACATGGACAAGGAGAGGGTACGTACCCCCTGGGCACAAGCTCGTCATAAAAACGTGTCGCCCCGATCCTGGCATCGCTGACGCATCTCAGAACCTCACTATCATAGGCTTTGTAGATGTGGCGGGACCCGCCAGTCTTGGAAAACCACCTCTTGGTGCTCATGATGTCATTACTCCTGGGTCCCTGGGCTCCACGTGGAAGCTCGGGGAGCTGGCTAGCACGCTGGACGGGCTGCGCCCTCCGCTCCCACCACCTTCTGCCCTCCAGCAAGGCCGTAAAGCAGCTAGGCTCAAGAGGGAAGACTGGGGGCCGTTGCTCAAGGGAAGCAGAAGTCAAGATTTCAGTAACCATCTTTCCCACACATAACACAAGGGTGCAGACACAGTCCTTCTACTCTACTGTGATTGGTGCAGAAAGTCCTTTATTTGCAAGAGGGGATGCTGTGATTGGTGCAGACCTAGTCCTTCATTTGCATGAGGTACTCTGCTGTGATTGGTGCAGAAAGTCCTTCATTTGAACGAAAGAATGCTGTGATTGGTGCAGACACCCTGGTCATGCCTCCTGCCTATCAGCAGGTTGTTCAACTCCCTTTGGGAGTCAGCAGGGAGAGACCCTTCTGTGTTTCCCCTTGGTGTGGCAATATTCGGACAAATAAAGACTTCTCTCAAGTGGTCTCTTCTTGTCTATTCCTGGGTCTGCCATTTGTAGACTGGGCTGAACCAGCGATCTGAAGACAGAGCAAGATGTAGTGGCAAGGCTGGGGTTAGCACCAGGGCAGCCATAGGGTGGTAGCAGGGGCAGCCACAGTGATGGGGGGTGGGTGGGATGGCAGACAGAGAGTGTGGAGAGCTGGGGCAGAAGAAAGACAGAAGGCTGGAAGTAGAAGGGCAGTACCTGGAAGATGTCCAGAGAGCTGTGGAGAGCTGGCAAAAGCCGAGGACCCCCACCTCTGAGCGCCAGGTTGGAGGTCTGTGTCTGAAGGGGAAGTGTGGGGCACCCATGCCTGTACCCGAACTGTAACACCAGAGGGCGCCACCTACTGTGGCTTGCTGCCGCCTGCTGTTGCCCCGGCCCGGCCGAGAGGACAAAGCTGGGGGGTGAAGGCTCCTCCAACCCATGGTTCCTATCCAGGCAGAGCCGTGGGGCCTCAGCCAGCTGATGGGCGACTGGGGTGTGGATGGAACACATTGAAAAGGAAACAAAAAGCAATGAACAAAATAAAAGGTGGGCAAGTGGATGCGTATCATTAAAACGTATCAATATGGAGGTAAGTGGATAGCTAGATACATTGATAGGTAGGTAGATAGATGATAGAAAGGTAGACAGACAGACAGATAGATAGATGATAGATAGATAGATAGATAGATAGATAGATAGATAGATAGATCTACATCTGTATAAATGACAGGGGTTCTAACTTGACCACGTGTGGTCGGAGACTGAATCATTTCACAATGACTGTCTCCCTGCTGGGAAGGCCAAGAACGCAGTAGCTAGGTGGAGCCGTAGGGGTCTCAACACATGGCCACCAGGAGACAAATGCTCTCCGGTGCTTTCCTGCTACTGGAAGGAGGGCTGGTAAAACAACCTCGGAGGAAGATGCCGTAAAACTATGGCTCTCTGCACATAAATTTATTTTATGCATACTAGGAATATGTATTTCAATATTCCTTGAGATGGAGGGAAAAAAAGCCTAGAAGCTAAGTGTCTAGCACAAAAGCAAGTGGACTACTGAAGGAACCCGTGCCAGGAGCAGTCAACGCAGGCTCTGCCAACCACAGCCCAGGCCCGTGCCCGGCCCGCTGCCTGTTTCTGTGAATGAAGTTTGGTTGGCGCAGCTCCGAGCCTGCCGGCTTATTCATCGCCAGTGCCTGCTGCCACCCGAAGAGGGGGCAGTCCGGTGGCTGCCCACAGACGCCTCGTACGCCTCCAGCTCTCCACAAGCGGCCGAACGCATCCACGTCTCAAAACGTCACGTGGAACAACTTCAAAAGCCGGAGTGGGGAGCCGTCCGCCCCGCAAGGCACGGCGGACGCGAAGGGTAGGGGTGCGTGAGACGCCACGCCGTCGTTCACAAACGGTACAGACTTACCAGCTGCCGAAACGCGTGTGTGCGTGTGCGCGTGTGCGCGTGCACACCTGTGTGCACACATGCCCCCCCCCCCCCGCTCCGGAAGTCTCCCCAGTGTGGAGAGCATGAAGATGCCGCCGTGTGTGGCTCGGTGGTGCTCTGATTTTCGTTTTCATCGATCTCTGCTCCCTCTTCTCCGGGGCAGGCCGGGCTCCCCGACGGTCGCATGCGGAGGCGCGGGAGGCACGGGGGTTGCCAGGGCGTGCCGCCCCCCTCTGGACCCGTGGGAAGCCGCGTGGCCGGGGTGGAGATCTCGCTGCTCTGCGCACAGCCCCGAGAGGACTGGCTCTATTCCAGGGAAAGCCACTCTTGCTCCTTCCCGGCGAACGGGGGAGCCCCCGGCTGCTCCAGGCTCACCTCACACGTGGAGGTCGGGGACCACGCAAAATCCAGAGCTCTCCGCGCTTGACACCCAAGATGGAAGACTCGCAGCAAAGCTTAAGCTACATAAATGGATGTTCTGGAATTCAGAGTCCCTTCTAAACTGTTTTATTAGGGGTTCAATTTTTCTTTATTGAGCTTTATTGGGTAGGTTGTTGGTTGGAGTAATTTTGATTATTAGAAAAGTTAGGTGCAGCTCATATCTTTCTTCCTGCAGGGCACGTGCAATGCAATTGGAGCCGGGCCCATCCGGCTCCGTGCTCTGCTTTATTTGGCCAGGCAGAACCGGCGCTTGGGCAGCATCCGTGGCCCCTGGGGAGAGGGAGGCTCCCGGAGGGGCGGTGTCCTCTCTAGGCCTCCAGACCCTGAGCCACGCGCGTCAGTAAGACCACAGCCTCTAAGAGGAGGCCCCCGGCCTTCCCAGCCTCGGGCTTCCCAACAGCAGGAACGTGCCTGAACCCGGCTTTCTTACCCACACGGGGGCGGGTTCCAGTGGACGGGAAGACGGACCCCTGGTAAACCGCACCACTGCGGACGTTCTCAACAAACACGCCACCGTGCTGGGAAGGTGAGGAGAGGAGGAGGGAGCCAGGGCTGGGCTCCCGAAGTGCCTGGGGGCCGGGTGGGGAGGGAGAAGGGGTCGATGGTCGTGCTCAGGGTTGCTCTTGGGCCCCAGGCTGAAGCGGGGCCCCCCTCTCCTTTGAATGCCAAAGGCCCAGTCCCACAAGGGCGTCGTTCGGCCTCCCACCGTCAACATGAATGTATTAGTCCATCGCAACAAGAGCGCAGGGAGGCCCCTCCCTAGCATCTGGTTTAAGGTCACCCCCAAGGCGGGCAGCGCTGGTGAGCTGTGTGGGGAGCCCCCCGCCTTCTTGGTGAACGCGGGGAGGAATGAATCCGGTCTGTCTCTCCAGGACAGGGCTTCTCGCAAAGGTTCTCTGCCCAGGCAGGCCTGCGTCCCCTCCCCTCCTCCCCCCGACAGCATCCCCGGGGAAGGGCTAGCGTGGCGGGGGGGGGGAGGGGAGGGGCAGGCAGGAGGCGAGGCGGGGCCCACGGGCCCGAGGTCAGTAGCTGCTGCTCTCGAGGGCCAGCAAGCCAGCAGCCTGGCTTCACGGGCCGCCGTCCAGGGGAGGGCCTCTGACTCCGGCGGACACCGGGGTCTCCAGGGGGCCTCAGGACCTGTCGCGGAGGGGCGAAGGGGTGGGGTCAGGCCAAGGGCACAGGGACAAATGGCTGCGTTCAGGATTTACTGTTCCAGTCACGGACCGGTCGTCCGGCCGAGATGAGCTGCGGCCTCTCCCTTCCTCACCCCCACCACCCTCCGGCCTCTCCCTTCCTCTCCCCCGCCACCCTCATCAGAGGCCGGCTCTGCAGGGAGGAGGCCGGGGTGGAGCGGGGGCTGCCCCCTCAGTGGCTGAGGCGTCCGTGGTCTCGTTCCTTTCCTCCTTCTAGATACTGGGTGGCAGAGGACCCCCCGCTCCGGGCAGGCTCTCCACCGGCTCAGCGCCCTCGGGGGGGGGGGGTCGCGTGCCTCGCTGGAACCGTGGACACGGTCACCGTGGCCAGCCCCCGGCCTCTCCCCCCTCCGCCTGGGCAGAAGAGCCCTGGGGGTGGCCCGAGGCTCCAAGGTCGCACGGGGGTGTCCGGGGCCCCCAGGTCGCCCACGGCGTGGCCTGACGCGCGGTCATCTCACGCTGTAGAAACTGCAGTTTCACGTCCGCCGCGCGTGGGCTCGGGGCCGGCCTCTGCCCCGTGGGGCTCCGGTCAGAGCCCGTGGACAGGGGCGAGCACTTCTTCATCTGCAGAGACGGGGGGCCGGTCCCCCAGGGCAGAGCGCCCGGGGCTCAGCCGTGCTCGAGACTCCTCGCCCCCCCACGCCCCGCCGGCGCGTGCCCCCTGACCCGGGACACCCTCCGAGGGTGACCTGATCGATGCGGCGGGAATTAGAAGGCTGTGTTTGCGTTTGCCGTGACCCCCTGGGCTCAGGTGCGCCGGGGCGGCCTTGCGGCATTGCCCGCCTGCCGCTGACAGCTCGCGGCCTGCCAGACTGCTTCTACCAATGAATGATGAAGCACCTTTGGGGGGGCTGGGTGGATCCCGCCGCTGCCTCCACCACAGCAGAAGCACCCCAGCACGTGACCATCCACCCACCTTTGTGCTTCACTTTCGGGGAATGTGTCTGGTTTGCAGGAATTTGACTTCCAGTCTGTTTTGATTGTGATTCCAACGCACGCACGCAGCATGGAATGGCCATTCTCGCGTTCTTAGGTGCTGACTTTGGGGGAACCGACCGTGTTCAGAAGGGGGCTCCGTCACCACCACTGTCTGTTTCCAGATCTAACAAATTATTATGTGCAAGTGGCTTCAATGCAGCCTTCTGGTACAATGCGTCCAGACCCCGCTCCCCCCCCCCCACCACACCCGTCCCCTCAGCTTACCGGGTTTCATTTTCACGTGTGCATGTTGGACACTGTGTCTGCATTCACCCACCCTCCTCTCCCCATGGGTCTGCCCCTCCTCTCCGTGCCCCTCCCAACAAGGCATGCTTCCATAGTTGTTTAGTTAAACTATGAGTTATTAGCCCACTGCAAACCTATGCCACGCACCTAGCTACAGACAACGCGGCTATGTTCATATGCGGAAGAGGCTGTGTGTTTTCACGTATGTTTGTAATTTAGATCTAGCTTCTACAAAGGTGAGAAAAGTTGAGCCCTTTCTCTCTCAGAACCCCACTTAGCATAATTTTTTCCAGGTCCGTCCGTCCCTAACCAAAAGCTTTGTGTCCGTTAAACCGCAGCAAGTCAGCTCCCTCTCCCAGCTCGGGAACTCTCTAGTCGACCTTCTGCCTCTACGAATTCCCTGTGCTGGACACTTCATTCAAACAGAACACACGTGTGCTTTGCATAGAGCTTCTGTTTGCTTACTCTGGCATTTTTGGAGTTTAGGTGCATTTTGGTGTAAGTGTGTATTTCATGTTCTCTCAAGGGGCGTTTCTGTATTTTCACTTGTCCTAGGACTGAAAAGCTCGTGTAAAGGACACTTGGCTGAAAACAGGAGCCGTGGGGGCTTGGGAGCCCTGAGATTAAAGTGACCTGAAAACCAACACTGAATTTGTTCTGGAGTATCTCAGAAGCTGAGATGGTGTAGCTTTGCGTCAGAGCGCCACTCAGAAAGCGTCACTTTTGCAGTCATCTTTGCTGCCTCTCCACCGTTGGCGCTGCAAGGACTTTCCCACCCTACGCAATTTGCAGACTCGCTCAGTGTTTAGTCAAAAGATGATCAAGTGCAGAACACGTGAAGCACCTCAAGGCAATACGTAGCCCATCAAATCTGTGTCTGCCTATGTGTGCAAACACAGGGCATTTACGTGTTTTTTTTTTGGTGGCCCTAGGATCTGAACTCAGAGCCTTGTGCTTGCTAGAGAAGCGTTCTACCAGCGAGAGCCACGCCAGGCCCCGAGAGGTGGGATTTATTCATGGGTTGATTTTTGCTCTGTTCGAGCATCCCTGCCAGTGCCTCGTAGGGTCCTCGTGGTATTCAGACTCTGCCTCTAACATGGGAGCTTCCCTCCAAACTAGACATGCGGATGAGACCTCATGAACTCACAGGCAGCCTCGGAGGTCCCGGGGCCTCTGAAGAAGACAGGGAGGAGGAGGTGGCGGGGTACTGTCTCAGAAGCCTCGGTGCTGAACAGAGGCCCTAGCTCCGGGCAGGTGAGCTCTGAGTGCCGGGCCTGAATGCGCGGACTGGAGCGGAGAAGGCGAGTGGCGGAGGGCGTCTGCGTTCAGCAGTGGGGAGCGGGCCCCCACCTGAGCCCCCAAGGGCACCCTGAAAGCAAGGCCCGTGTCTTGCCCATCCTCTGAGCCTGCTCCCTTCTGGGCCATTTCTATCAGGCTGACCCTGAATCGCAGTGATCACACGGATTGCTGAATCACGTGACCGGGCCGATTCCTCTAGTGCTTACTACTCTGGTTTGTCTCCGCCTAGGACACCGAACACAGCGATAGAGCAGTGAGAATGGTAGTGGCGGTGGTAATGCCGACGTTCATGGTGCTGTGGTGGTCTGGCAATAATGATGTTGTGACACTCACGAGAGTGACGGTGGTGATAATGTTTATGGTGTTGACAGCAATCGCAGGGATGGTGATTTGGCCATGAGGATGACGATGCCACACACACCTCCAATGACCTCAAAACAGAGCCACACCCCCAGTGACCTCAAAACAGGCAAGGCCACACCCCCAGTGACCTCAAAACAGGCAAGGCCACACCCCCAGTGACCTCAAAACAGGCAAGGCCACACCCCCAGTGACCTCAAAACAGGCAAGGCCACACCCCCAGTGACCTCAAAACAGGCAAGGCCACACCCCCAGTGACCTCAAAACAGGCAAGGCCACACCCCCAGTGACCTCAAAACAGGCAAGGCCACACCCCCAGTGACCTCAAAACAGGCAAGGCCACACCCCCAGTGACCTCAAAACAGGCAAGGCCACATCCCCAACCTAAGAGCTCCGCTAGGCTCAGCCTATTGGAGGTCCACCACCTCCCAATAGCACCAGGCTGGGTGGGGCCCAAGTACTTATAGCTGTTCAGCCACACTTAAGACACGACCCACCTGAATTATTTCCATCCTTTCATCAGAAGGTTTATTCAAGATCACAAACAAAACAAAATGAAATTATATCATTTGCAGGTAAATAGATCTATCTGGAGATCCTTGTGTTTAAGAAGATAAGCGAAACTCAAAGAGCCAAAGTCTGTTCTCCCAAATTGGTGGGGTATAGTCTGAAAACGAGGATGATGGCGGTGGCCGTGATCTCTCTCTCTCTCTCTCTCTCACTCACTCACTCACACACACACACAACACACACACACACACAACACACACACACACACACACACACTCAGTACAGCCCAATGAAACCCGCCAAATGCTGCTTGAAAACCAGGGGAGGAGACCCGGAATCTGGTGCTTGGTGGTCGTGAATGTGTTTAAACTACACCGCGTACCTCTGTGGAGACGCGACGAGGAAACCCTCCTACGCCAAATGGGTGATGGCCGGAAAAGAAAACTAAAGATCACAGGCAACAAAATTTTCACTGAAACTATTAAATACTTCTTTAGGAAGACAGCCTCCTGCTTCTTGTTGAAAGTGAGGTGTCTGGATATCTTTCTGTGCCGTGCATTATATATACACGACGTGGGTGTCACGTGATTTCAGATGCGTTAAACAGTCCCCGCGGAAGGCTGCGGCTCCCGGCGCTGACCCGTGAGCTACCGGCCAAGCGTGGAAACCTCGCCAGCTCCTACCCCGAGGGAGGCGCCTGCCCGCTGCTGCGAGGACCCCACCCCAGCGTGGGGGCTCCTCATCCCGAGCGAGGTACCCGAGTGGGCAGGGAGGCCCCGCCCCCGACTCCAGGCGTGAAAACATGCAGGGGTGGGGGGAACGCCTGCTGGTGAGCGGCCGGGGGCGGGGGGGAGGGGGTCACCCGTGTCAGCGGGGGGGGGGGAGGGGGCGGTCACCCGAATCAGCCTCAGGCACACCCCCACCTCGGGAGCACACGGCCAGAAGCCGGGCGCCCCAACCTCAGACGAAACCCAGGTCTTTTCTACTCTAAAGAGTGTGTGTATGTACCTCTACATAGCGTGCACCCACCAGTACCTGTGTACATGCGTGTGCACACGTGCGTGTATGCGTGCGTGTGTGCGTAATGGGTATACAGGCGTACCTACGCGCACGCGCACCGTCTCCCTGGCCGCTCCACCTGCAGGGCCCGTGCCGGTGCCGGGGGCACTGGCGCCGTCGCGGGGGCGGAGCCTTCGAGTGGGGTGGGGGCACCACGGTCTCCTGGGGGGGGCTGTGTGGGGGACACCGCCAGGCTCCACTCCCACAGGCTCCCCCCGGCCCCCGAGTCTCTGCACGGCGTCAGCCTTCGCCCTGGACACCCTCCGCGGGCCGCTGTGGGGAGAGACACGGCTGGAACACAGGCGCACCCCGGGGCTGAAGTCAGGCCTGGGCTTGTGCAGGCCACGCGCGGCAGACTGCAGAGCCCCGGCCCAGGCCGGCGCGGGGTTCCGGCGCGGGGCGCCGGGGTGCTCCCTATCGGAGCAGCGGGCCCTGCGCCCGGGGCTTTGGGACCGCCGGTGGAATCACTGCGTCCGCGGTGAACACTCGCCTAAGCCGCGTGTGACTGGAAATAGTTCCGTGTTCTGCGTGAGTCGGATCACACGGGGGTGAACCGGCCACACGCAGCCGCGGTGATGGCTCGTCCCAAGTCGCGCGCCCGCGTGTTAAGAACTGGGTGAACTGAAGGAGCTCTGGGAAAGCCATTGCTATGTACGAAGGAATATTCAACAGCAAAACACGGCCAGGCGAATGCGCAGCGCCCCCCCCTCCCCACCCCAACCCGGCTGCGAGGGGCCGTCCTGAGTGCTCACCGAGGGCTGGACGCGCTCTCGGGGCTGTGGGAGGGGACCCGGGGCAAGCAGCACCCACGTGGGGGGGGGGCACCCAGAGCAGCAGCGGGCGTGGGGAGGCACCGGTAGCACTCGGCTCCCTCGTGCCGGAGGAGGACCAGGAGACGACGGAGAATTAGAAGCCGAGTCTTGGTGGAGAGGAGAAATAGCGAGGAATAAAAATGGCCCTGCGCTGGGAAGGAATCCGTTATTGCCCTGATGAGATTACCCGCCGTAATTGGCACGGGGCTGTTGTTTTTTAAGCATATTGTGCGGGCCCGCGGAGGAGGCGGTAATAAATAATGTGCACTTAGCCGCACGGTTGGTCATTCGCAGCCCTATCACAGCCGCCTCCCCGTCCGGGGAAGATAAATGTGATTTAAATTAATAGCCAGTCCTAAATAACTCCTCGGCTGGTAAACGGCCCATTTATCAGCCCCAGACAGGCAGTGTCCTTTGATTCATGGCTCCCCCCTCACAATGCGAAGGGTGCGTACAAAAATTGTTATTACTTTTTAATAAAGTGTAGCAGTCAGCCTTCAGTCATTTATCAGAGGCCATGGCATTGTGACAAACAGAAACATCTTAGCACGGGATGAATGAGAGGGACAAAGGACACATTTCTCAACAAAAATAATCACTGCCTAAATAATCGCATAAAAGTCAATTTTTAAGTACCTTTAGATAAATGAATGTATCCAGAAAGATACAGCCCTTGAGGGTTGTTGAACTAAAAACTCAACAAAGTATTTGCATGCTCACCTCCGCAGGGGAAGAGCCGGGCTATTGTTGGCGTCTCTTTGTGTGGCGTGGCTCGCTGGGTGCGAGTGCACAGAGCACCCTCGGCCTGCCTGCCACGTGAGTCCCCCCCAGGCCCCCCCCACCCCCCGGGAAGAGCCAGCCACTCCGTGTTTAACACCGCGGTTCGGCCGCCTTTCACGCCCCCCGGTTATCTTTATGTCTGCATTGTTTTCCTCACACAGGAACGGGGGACCTATGAATGGGACTTGCCGGGCTCCCCTTGGCCTCCCGAGGGGCGGGGCTCTCTGTGGGGATCTTGATTGATTTGTGACTGATCACCCTTGCGCTCCTGTGCTTTTGGAAATGTCCCTGCAATTATGTACGTAATTGGATTGGTCAGCGAAAATTACAAAGGAAGCTCGGCCGCTGAAATCCTTTCTCTCTTAATTAAATTACAAGGGGGCTCTGGCTGGTGTCAGCAGGTCACCCCTCCCCCTCTGCCCCCCCCCCGATTTCCCCCCCCCCCCCCCGGCCCGGGCGGGGTGGGGATGAGGAGAGAAGGCCTGATCTTCTTTGTGCTCCCAGGGGCCTGGGGAAGCAGCCCGGCCCCCTCCCCGGCCTTCCCTTACATGGGAGTCAACTTTCCTCGGGCGCCCCACAGCCGGAGCCAGAGTCAGCGGCACAGAACAACCTTGGCCTTCGGCAGCACCCAGTTGGGGTTCGGCGCCACCCCTCCCGGAGGCCACTGTCCCGTGAATTGGCATCTCGGGGAAGGAAGGGCAGGGAAGCAACTCCACTCCCTCCACACGTCCACCCGCAGGCAGAGGCGGCCGGCTCCGCCTCCGCGTCCCCCCCCCCCCCAGACCTCCTCCCATTGACCTCTGACAGCCGTTCTCAGACGAAGCGGCGCGAACCCCGAGTGCGAATCGCTCTAGCCGGGGCTGCGGGGCGGCCCCCCCCCTCCCCCGTGCCCCGTCCTGAAGCTTCGTAGCGGGGCCGGGGGTAAGGCCTCGGGAGCCAGCGGACCCGGGCACGGGCGGCGGGAAGGCGGGCGCGCCCCGCGGGGCGGGCGGGGTCGGAGAGGGGCTCTCCGCGGGCTGGCGCGCCCCGTCGGAGCGGGGCCCGGTGGCATTTCCATTCCATAAATGTCTGGTTCGTGGAGAGCGTGGCTTCATTCGGGACACAAAGGTCAGCCGATCTGTAAATTACCCTGCGTGCGTCCGGGGCTACAGTCGAAGCTCGTGACAGGAAAGAAATTTCGGGGCTGGCGCTGCAACTCGAGGTCGTTCTGCTGGAGAGAGCCGAAGGGAGCACGGCTGTGTGGCCTGCGCGCGTTTCGCACCCGGGGCTCTGCACCGCAGGGTGACTCGGGGGGCGATGCGGAAGGGGCCACGTCAGCCTCTCGGCTCGTTCGCCACGGGGAAGGCCGCGTGCCCGCCTCTCGGGGTGGCGGCCGGGCGCCCGGGCCGCGAAGGGGCCGCGAAGGCTCCGCGAGGGCTCGGCTCCGGGGAGACGCTCGCGGACCTCCGGGAAATCCACGTGCGTCCCTCCACGCCGCGCCCACCCACGGGCTCCGGCTCCACTTCCGCACCCCGTTCTTCAGCCTCCGCGGACTGGGGATCGCCCGCGCCCACGCAGAGCGCCCCGCGCCCCGGAGCTGCAGGGAGGGAGCGGCGGGAGGCCCCGCCTCTCCTTCCGGAGCCCCCCGAGCGCCCCTCCCTCGTGCCCACGCCGCCGCGGGGAATAATCTCCTTAAATCAGCCGTGGGCCTCCCCCTCCCGCTGCCTGGCTTCACGGTGGAGGACGCCGGCAGCCGGAGGGCCCCCCGCACCCCCACCCCGCGCTTCCTACACAGGTAATAGTCAATCCATTAACCTCTGCTTCCAGCACGACCCGCGGGCCTCCCCCCCCCCCCCGTCCCCCCTTTAATACCTTCCCCTTAATCGCCTTTCACCTGCAGCCCCAAAGGGCAGAGCGGCGCCCGGTGACACGGCAGCGCCCCGCAATAATGGGCTGCGGCTCCTTTCCTCCACCTCCTGCCTCCCTGCGATGTCAGCGACCATTTTTCTTTCTTCCCTGCTCTTTTTTTTCAGAACCTAATCTAAAAAGAGCCGCGGAGGTAGAGGTCGTGTTAAACTGTAACGCAAATGTTATTCCTCGATCATCGGGCTGGGGTAAATGTCAACCGCCTCAGGCGAAAGCAATTGGAGAATGACAGCGCGGCTCCCGCCAAGACTGGAGGCCGGGTCGGCTCCGCGGGCAGCGCGCCCGCGCCCGGGCTCCGCACAGCACGGGCCCGGCCCGCGGTGACGGCCCGCCAGAGCGACGGCCCGCCAGAGCGACGGCCAGCCAGAGCGACGGCCCGCCAGAGCGACGGCCAGCCAGAGCGACGGCCCGCCAGAGCGACGGCCAGACAGAGCGACGGCCAGCCACGGCTGCCTTCCCCACGCCACGGGCCCTCTGAAGCACAGACACAGCATTCCCTGCGGGGAAGTGTGTGCAACACGCACACACGCACACCCCGGGCAGGCACAGGACACAGTGCACACACACACACACCGGGCAGGCACAGGACACAGTACACACACACACACACCATACAGGCACAGGACACAGTACACACACACACACCATGCAGGCACAGGACACAGCACACACACACAAACACTGTGCACAACACAGCACACACACACTGTGCACAACACAGCACACACACACACTGTGCACGACACAGCACACACACACACACACCAGGCTGGTACAGGACACAGTGCACACACATACCACACACACTGTGCACCTACACATGCTTGTGCAGACGTGCTCCCATGTGCATGTCTTTTCCCGCAGAGATTTACTATTGCCATGTGCATACATCCTTTAAACTCCAAGAAAAACATCACTAATCTAAGTGACCATAAAGACTTTCCATGTCAGCCATAAAGACAGGTTTCATCCTCCTAAGCAGCCGGGCGGGGGTGGCGGGCGGCCCGGAGCCCGGTCCTGGGGACAGGGTCTCCGGAGGAAGGGGCTGCGCCCCGGGCTTCCTGATGGGTGGCTCCCGGTCCCTGCGGTGGCCCCCGAGGCAGTCCGCTCTGCACCCCGCCCGGGGCTCAGCGCAGTCTTAAAGAATGTAGGGCGACAGGCAAGGCCTGGCGACAGAACGCGAACCCGGAGCCAGGTGTGCTGGTGGCACACCAGCAATCCCGGAGACGCGGGGGGCCCCCCGGGGGGACTGCCCTCTGCACGCAGAAAATGAATCGGTAGTTTTCAAACCTCAAGAAGAAAGCAGGACGCCTGTCACGGAGAACATGTCATTTGGGGCCCGGGGCCTCCAGAGCGCTCCCCCTCCCGCGCATCTAAGACCCCAGGAACGGCCTAGAAGGGCTCTTCCTCCCAGGACTTCGGCTTCGGCCATTCCCCGGCCGGGTCCTGGGCACAGGAGCAGAGACCCTGCCTGGCGTGTCTCAGCGGTGTCGTTCTCGTGCGTGCGTGAGTGTGGATTCACCTGTACACTCTCCCAATCCTTTGCACACACATGTGAAAAGTGTAAAACATAAAAAAAAAACCTAGTGGGAAATACACTTTCAAATCGTAAATGTCCCCACTGGCATATAGCTTGATATTAAACTTAACACTGTTGTAAAGAAAGAGGGGTTTGTCTAGAATTGAGAGATTTTAAAGAAAAAGAAGCCCAGCTCTTGCTTTTCTATTTTGCAGAATAGAAACATTGGGTATCCCTGCAGGTAAATTTTTTTTGTTTGTTTGTTTTTTGTTTTTTGCCAGTCCTGGACTTGGACTCGAGGCCTGAGCACTGTCCCTGGCTTCTTTGTGCTCAAGGCTAGCACTCCGCCACTTGAGCCACAGCACCACGTCTGGCCGTTTTCTATCTATGTGGTGTTGGGGAATCGAACCCAGGGCCTCATGTATACGAGGCGAGCGCTCTTGCCACTAGGCCATATCCCAGCCCCCTGCAAGTAATTTTTATGTGCGGATGTAACCCTGGCTTAAAGGTACAGAGAGATGATGATGGCTTCTCTCGTCCCAGCGAAAATTTCACACTGACACATTAACTGCACACAGAGAGGATTTACATTTAATTCTGGCTCTCCCAAAAGTTTAATTGCATTTTAATTTTAAAATAATAAATTAAACGTTTAGCATGCCGTGATCCAGCATCTTTCTTCCGGGGAGCTCCACGCTTTTGTCGAAGAGAGAGCACAGCTCCCTCCCTACGTCACGTGTTGTGCATTCACACAGAGATATTATTTTGTGGGCTAATTTGTAGAAAGGGCACCACCCGGGGCGGGGGGCTGAGTACTTTCAAGCGGTGTATTCATGTTGCACTCTCTCCAACAGGACTTTGCAAATATTGATGAAACCCCAACATCGGTGGTGGTGTTTCTTTTTATCTCTCTTTTCACCCAGCCCTGTTGCTGCCTAATTGAAATACAATAATTATAAATGGGTTTCGTTCCCCCGATTTAATTTCCTTGCAAGCAGGCGCCATTTGTTTTTCTTTGGCTTTGTTAACATGCTTTAATTAAAAGATTTAACAAAGCTAAGGAAACAAACGCCGCTGGGGGGTTTGCACCCTGCTTGCTTTTGCAACACAGCGGTGTGCAGGAGGCTCAAGTTCCCTGCTGAGGGGCAGGAGAGGGAGGCCCCGCACACCCCACGCGGACCGGCAAGGCCTAGGAGGGAGGCCCACGTGTGCAGACCGACACACACCGGAGAAGGGGCGGCCCCAGCCCACGTGAGCGTGAAGGCCGACACATCCGCGCTGCCTGTTTCCGGGCAGGAAGCTAATTGAGGGGCGCCTCTGTCTCCCCATCTTCTCAGCACAACGGTGATACCTGAAACACTCCTGGCTTCGCCTCAGTCCCTGGTCTAAGGCACGTCCTTAAAAAAAATCAGCAAATGATGTGCCTTCTGAACTTGAGTACGCAACTTGACTAAAGAACACAAGCGGCAAATGTATTCTCGTGGGACCAGTGCAGGATCTGGAGAAGAGATTTCTACACCTGTTGAACACCCTCACGCTTCGCTCACGCAAAGATGACGTCGGAAGTGGGTCTGCAGCTGACCGGTGGGGCCAGGAAGCCCAGCGCGTGCTGCCGTGGATTCCGACCGGCGGGGCAGGTTTGCTGTGCCCAGTGTGGCACGCCCAGCAGAGGCTGGCCACCGCCTTCCGAGGGGCACTCGGAGCAGAGCGCCAAAGCCCCCCGCCAGGGCAGCTGGCCACCCGTGAGACTCGGGAAGAGCCTCTCGTCTGCGTGAGCCGCAGCTCCTCTCTCGCGAGCCGGGGGGGACCCGCCGTGGGCCCGGCTCGCCTGAGGGAGGCGAGAGCTCTGCCCGTCACCCCAGGGACGTTCTTACTAGACAAGGACAAGCACTGTCCGCACCGATGTGGGCTAAGACCTTCCTGTAGGGCGAGAGACACCTCAGGGGTCAGTTTGGAACATGTAAAAGTTGCTGACGATTCCATCACGTACCGAAGCCCAACAGCAACCATAACAGAAAATGGAAATACAAGGCGCAACCCTTGCTCTTAAGCAATATAAAGAACTGTAGATGGTTTTCTCCAGCGCAGACAACAAAGCCACCGCACCAGGTGTTGGGGAGCCTGCCTGGTACCACAGGTCCGGCGTGTCCATGTCGGGACGGACTGGGCCTTGGGGAAGAATCTAGAACATACCTGGAGTGTGGCCAGACGGCACTCACCTTCTTAGTCTCTGTGCATCACTTTAGCGTGGAGATAGCGCCCCTCCGTCTGTTACTTTGAGCTCTAACCAATAATGTCTACCAAGATGCGTCGAGGCCTACAAAATGCCTTGCAAGTATTAAGCCTTCCGTTCGTATTTTATAGCGAGTTGTGAGTGATGTTATGGTGGAAGGCAGCCTGGCAGGGGTTGAGCTGAAGTACGGCAGAATGACGACTCAAGTGAGCTGGGCAGAGAGGAACCGGGGGGGGGGGGGCCGGGATTTCCCTGGCCGTTCTCGGCGCACCCAGGGCTCCGCGTGTGTGGACAGGTGTTGGCTACTGGAGGAAGTCTGCGTGGAGCTCTGAAGAAAGGGCAGGAGCCTCGCCTCGCCGCCTGTGCTCAGGTGAGCGTGGACACTACGCAGCTTGCAGAGCAGCATCATTGTACCACACACGTGCTGGGGGGAGCACCGCAGATCTGCAGGACCACTGTCCAGCCCCTTCCCCTCCCTCCCAGGCCTGCAGTACGCTGGTGGCGCAGGCATCTCCCGGCCTCTCACGCCGGTGGCTTCTCCCAGGGCTGTGTCACGTCCACGTGGCTCTGAGTGCCCTGGCTTGGTCACACCCGTGTGGCACCAACATCCTGGCTCTGTCGTGTCCGCATGGCTGTGACTGCCTGGCCTTGCCGCACACACACGCACTGAGCTCCCAGGCTTTTCCCTTCCACGTCCTTCCGGGCAAGTGGTGGTGATGGAGCTTGTTATTTTCAATCCTGTATGAAAGCAATCACTTGAGAAAAATAACCGTTGTTTGCTGGTGAACTGTTATCAGTCCTTGGTGTTTGGGATAATGTCCACCATTGCCCTTTACTTTTCACGATCACAGCTATATATTATTTCTTTAATGTTGTTATCTGATAAAATACAATGCTGCTTCCTGGCTGCAGGTGTTTCCTGCTGTTCCTTCATCTAGGGAAGGAAGATGAAAAGCTCCGATGGGAAGAAGGTCCCCGTGTTTATTCTCTCCCCGAGTACTTACGAAGCACCCCATCAATGCCAGGCAGCACTGATGGAGACTGCTGGGGAGTCAGGAGGGGGGAAGCAGGCTGGTCCCACGACAGAAGAGGAAAGACCTGAAAGAGGTTCAACACAGGAAAAATAGGGTGTTTCCATTAAGAAAGCGAACTTCAAGACAAGTAATTATTGGCTAAACAGAGTAATTGTGTGGTATAGTGTGACAAACTCCATAAAACCACAACTTAGGAAAATGATCACCACTAAATTGTCTTATAAAGAGACATTGCATGTTGACATAGTAACATACATGTAAATAGTGTAAATAAAAATGCAGTCTGAATAGAAATACAACACAAATACATATGCAATATTCAATGAAAGGAATAAGTAAGAAAAACACAAAGAATAAATAATAGTGAAATGACAGATGGAAATCCAACCATCTTGATAATTACATTAAATGTAAATGGCCTAAAAGGAAAGGATTATCAAATGAAATCTGATAATTTAATAAAATCTTTTTCTGTATGTTTTGCATGAAACCCATTCCAATAATAAAAACATAGATAAGTTTAAGTAAAACTGTGTGTTAAATGTTCTATTTAGACTGTAATCAAAGAGCCGAGGGTGGCAGATGGGTAAGAGAGAGAAGAATTAGAGCAAGGGCACGAAGGAGACATCATGGTATTGAAGTGAAGATGCCACCGGGAGCCCTCTGTGGCCGCCCTCTGTGCTTCTGCACCTGACTTCAGAGGTGCAGCTCTGCTCACCAAAACAGATGCAGCCTCACAGAAAAAGTTCAGTCCCCACACACAGCTGGAGATCTCGCTCTGAAAACAGATGGAAGTAGCACCTCAATAGTAGACAGATTAGAAAGGAACCAGACACAGCCCCACCTTAACACCTGCCTAGGACTCCTCTGGACTCTGGTCTCACGCACATAGAACATTCACAGACACAACCAACCACACCATAAATGTTAATAAAAATCCAATGAATCCAAGCTACACACATGGCAAGCTACACTGGAAATGAGTTGAGATGAACAATTTTAAAACTCTTAAGAAAATACTAAGTACTTGGCAAACAAAAGCTTCTGAATAACTGACAGATTAAATTTTTAAAAAACCTATGCATTATTAGGAAAGGGTGTGTGTGTGTGTGTGTGTGTGTGCGTGCGCGCGCGTGTGTGTCTGTCTGTCTGTCTGTCTATCCTTGGGCTTCAACTCAGGACCTGGGCTCTGACCAGGAACTTTTATGCTCAAGACTAGCACTCTACAAATTGAGCCACAGCTCTACTTCCAGTTTTGGGTGGCTCGTTGGAGATAAGAGTCCCAGGGACTTTTGTGCCGGTGCTGGCTTTGAACCACAACCCTCAGACTTAGCCTCCTAAGTAGCTAGGATTACAGGTGTGAGCCACCAGCATTCAGCTAGGAGAAGCACTTGTAATTGAATGGAAATGGGGGGAAAAATTAGAGTTTATGAAATACATTGTAACACTGGCATTAGAAGAACTATTAAGTTCATAATCTAAAGAATTATCATCTTTAGAAACAGCAGTTAGAAAAGTAAACTAAAACGGACAAACGAACAAAAACCTGGAGGGTGAAAATACTTAAAAGGCCTATTGTCTAATTTCTAGCTAAATGCATTTTTTGCAGTGGGGAAGAATTCCACTCAAACATCTCACAATTTCTTCGTAAGCAAAGGGCAAGGCCGCACACCCCAGGTTCTCGGGGGGAGTTTGTGTCAGTGTGGGGACGGGTGTCCTCAGCAGGAAGGTCTGGGCAGTGGCCACTCCGCTCCGTCCTCTGCCTTTTACAAACCGCTTGTGTCCGCTGGCCGGCTTAAGCTGGGTTAAACGTTGCTGTTCTGATCTCACCCGTTAGAATCCCTTGATTCTGTTTAAATGTTAGTTTGGGGAATTAACCAGTTCACCCATCATTACCAAGTATGGGAGGAAGTCTTAAACCAGGAAACCCGACAGTGAACTGAAGCAGCAAACGACTCCTCCGGTCTCAACGACACAGAGACACTGCACAGCATCGGTAGCCACGACCCCCCCCCCCCCCCCCGTGGGGGACGGAACCTTCTTCCTGAGGCTCCTGGCTCCCGAGCACCAACGGCCTCCAGTCACCCTGCTCAGTATAGTCGAATGTGAGGAAAGCCAGCAGCAGGCGGCTCCGTTAGCTTTGGCGTGCTCCTCCAAGTCAGCACGTAAGAGATTCTTATCCGAACGAAGGCCTGCCTCGCTCCCGGTGGACAAACTGTCCCCGGGAAAGGTCGCGGCGCTGGGGATCATTCCTGCTCCCAAGCAGCTTCCGGGAGCGGGCGTTGGCCTGCTGACCCTGACTGTTCTAAACGCCGGTCATCTGATCAAGTCAACTTATCAGGTGATCCTATCGCTTGTGTTTCGTGCTGATGAGTGTATCTTGCTAGAACACTAACTTCGCAAGCAGAGACAGCAAATGGTACCTGCTGTCTGAGCACGTGGGAACCGCGGGCGGGGCCCCGCCGGGCTCACGGGCCCGACGTCCCGCCCTGGGGACCCCTCCCCGCTCAGCTCAAACTCGGCCCCGACACCTCACCCCAAGGCCCATCACCTCTGCTACCGTGTGCTCCAAAGCCATAGCACCCGGGACTGAGTCCTCCACCAGCCACGACCACGTTGGCAGGAGCGGTGGGATCTCAGGGGGACTGTCTGTGAGGCCAGAGAAATCCTCTGCGCCGCGTGGCATCGGGGAGCCCACGTCCCGGCTTGAGACCTCCCGTTCTCCAGGGCTCTGCATTCTGCTCCCAAACCCCACCTGCCAGCCTGTCTATCACCCCAGACCAGGCTTCAGCCAGGCCGCCTCCGCTCCCCTGCATCGAAGAAAGACCCGAGCACGCGGCTCTGGCCACTGCCGGCCCCGGGGAGCCCAGGGGACCCCAGGGCTGTCTTCTCAACTGGGTGGGGAAGGGGTTGCGTCCGCACAGCCTCGGCTGCCATGCCCTAGCTGTGGCCCCGGGAGTACTGAGCTGGGCCCCAAGCCCTGGGCTCCTGGCACTCTCCCTGCCGCTCTGAAGGCCAGCACGCCCTGCCTCGCCCGAGCCAGTGTTTCAGTTGGGTGCAAACCGACGTGCTGACCCTGTAAGATGCGGAACTTGCGTCACCCATGGCGACTGGGGGCTCTTTTGCTTTATCTGGACAGCCATCACAAGTATTCAGCAAGCGACTGCTGTAGTGTCAACGGCCCTTACGTCTCGAGAACCTGCACGTAGGCTTTAAAACTCAGCTGTGGGTCCCAGCCCTAAGTAGCCAAAGGAGCCATTCGAAAGAAGACTAGTGAGCCTCGCGTTGCCACACTGTGGGGAGCGTGCAGAAGAACCTTCCACGGCCCCCCACGGCCCGCTCTGCAGCTCAGCACAGGAGGGAGAAGATGGAGCTCAGCCTCCCTCTCACCCTGCCACACCTCACGTCTCCTGGACACCCTATCTCCACCCCAGGGGGTCAGAACACGGCACGCAGCAAGAGCAGCCTTCACGCCCCGCGGGCCTGGCTGTGCTCAGGGCTGGCCTTGCCCTTGGCCTCGGACGCTGCAGCCCCGGAGCCCCGCTCTGGCGGCATCGCGGGGCTCTGACCTGCCTTCCAGAGCCAGCCCGCCCTCCGCAGAGACCAGCCTCCCGGGAAGCGGGGCCCACCCACGGGGGGCGTCCACCCGGGTCAGTGAGAGGCGGAGAAGTGGATGGCAAGGTCGAGAGAGAAATTGTAGGAAAATCAGAATCATTTGCATTCTCAAGTTCAAGAGCAACAAGAAAACACAAGCTGCAGTGGCACCGGTGCAGGGGCTCCGCAGTTTTCTAATGGGGAGTAGATGGTGCCGTGCGCAGCCACGTGCGTGGAGGGTGTGCACAGCCACGTGTGTGTAGGGTGTGTGTAGAGCCACGTGTGTGGAGGATCTGTGTTCAGCCACGTGTGTGGAGGATCTGTGTTCAGCCACGTGTGTGTAGGGTGTGTGTAGAGCCACGTGTGTGGAGGATCTGTGTTCAGCCACGTGTGTGGAGGATCTGTGTTCAGCCACGTGTGTGTAGGGTGTGTGTACAGCCACGTGTGTGTAGGGTGTGTGCACAGCCACGTGTGTGGAGGGCGCGTGTACAGCCACGTGTGTGTAGTGTGCACAGCCACGTGTGTGGAGGGCGCATACACTTCCACGTGCGTGGGTATGTGCACACCCCCATGTGTGGGTGCGTGTACGAGCACGTGGGCTGCTCTCCCGCTCAGCTGTCCGGATGGCAGAGCCCCGGAGCAGGCGCCCCGCTGAGCAAGGCCCCCCGGGCCCGGCCCCCGCGCAGCCTGGCGCGGACGTTCCTGCCGCGTTGCGGGGCAGGATGGCAAGCTCTTACTCGAAAGCCACGGCGCCCTCTCCATACACCTATCGACCCCCTTCCAAAATTACTTTTAAACAACTTCAGATTTAATAATCGATAGCAAGTCAAACATGAACAGGCAGGATGGCTCCTGATTTGGAAAAATGTATCTCCAGGTAAATCCCCTGTAAAACACTTTTGTCGTATCCCTAGAGCTGCTTCCCATGCCCGGCTCTCAGAGTTACCAGCTGTAAACGGGATTCAGTTCACTGCACCGAAATGAGCACTGGACCCCAAGGAAAATCTTGCTCCAGGTAGAGCCAGCAAAGCCACGGCAGTTGTCTGCCTGTTTGTCATTTTTTTTAAGTGATGGATGCTTTTGGAGAGATTCTGCAATGTTCTACGAAGATATGAAGCCATAAAATGAGATAGGAAATGGCCATTTCAATATCATGTACCAGAGAAAAGGGAGACCATCGATATAGTGGTGTCGATATGGATATATAAGTACTTACACAAATACAAATCCTCCCTACTGGAGGAGAAGTGAGAGAAAACTCGAAATTAGTGACGGATGCCATTTTGCACAGATCGTGATAGACCTATTTTTTTTTAATTTAAAATTTTAATAGGTGCATCCTGATAAACAGACATGGGTAAGCTCGGGATGTTAGTGCTGTAGAAATTCAATCTCACTTGGCAACAGAGAGTTAAAAACCCCGGGAGGTTTTTAATTAGATTTCTGTATTTCAAACCCCAGCCTGTAATATTGGCTTTATGAAGAGAGATGTGTAATCATTTCGACATGAAGTTTGAGGTGGACAGAATGGCTTCCATCACTTCCTCGGTCAGACATCTTCATGGTTCGCGCGGCGCTCGGCCGGGCCAGGAGATGGTATCCCTCCCTCCGCGGAGGCGCGAGCCGCTGACCAGGAAATTGAACTGTTCTCACACAGGAAATCACAGCACTCTGTCAAAACCTACAGGACGGACATGTGTTCAGGTTTGCTGTTGATGCTCCGCGTATCTGATCAGAACGAGAGGAGCAGAGCGACCGGAGCCGTGGCCGTGTCAGCCCGGTGAGACGGCGAGCCCGCGGGCCTGACTCCAGAGCGCCACGCCGCCGTCGGGGGCCCGGAGGAACCGGGAGGCCCTCCGCGGAGCGTGGGCGTGGAGAGGACGCCCCCCCCACCCCCGGCACCCGCCCATCACCCGGGCCTCAGAGCTCGGTGACCATCTGATGAAATCAGGTCTCGTGTTAACAACCACCAAACAGAACACGCACCGCAGCACTTGTTCATGACGTACACCCGAAACACAGGGAAGAGCCCCCGATACACTGAGGCCGCAGGAAGCCCATTAAAGTTGCTGAAATAATAAAATACAGGACCTGTTGTTCCCTGATGTGTCACGTGTGGCATTGTGTCATGCTGTGTGATAGATTAGGTAGCAGATAACATGCGGCATGTTTTGCATATGCTGAATTCTGTCATATATATATGATATATGTGTATATATGTACATATATAGATATAGATATAGATATAGATATAGATATAGTTTGCCACTGTTCACCAGCCAGGCAAGCAGACTCAGAGGTCAAAGGCTTTTCAAGGTCATCCCTAAGGGATAGTTGGCTTCCCACTGCGCGGATGCGGCTGGGGCAGTTCATTCCCCGCTGCCCTCTGGGGAGGAAAGAGGGAGGGTCAGGCCCGGCTCCTCGGCCACTGTAGTGAGGAGGAGAGGCCTCTGCGGGTGCGGGCTTCGGCTAAGGACGGGGGCAGGTCCCGTAGCAGGCCCCGAGCAGCCTCGGACGGCTCCCCCCCGACAGGCGCCCCTGGACCGCACCCCTGCACCGCAGATGCCCCTGGACGGTGCCCAGCTGTCCCTCCACGCTCTGCCGTTAGAGAGTTACCTTTTATCAGAGTCAAGAGTGAGAGGAGTGAATGATCATCGTCCGCCCCACGCGCTCCCTTGCTTCCCTAGCTACAGCTTTGCGACCCGCATCCGAGACTCTTAATGGTCACCAGCACTGGAGTCTACTGGACACACAGCCCACCCAGTGTGTTTCCCTGCGTTGGAAGTGTGTTCCCCTGCTCTGTAAACAGAACTGTCCCCATCTGATCTCCAGGTCGGTGGTCGGCTCCTCCCCCCGCACTCAACAACACCCGCCCCTCTGTGCTCTCCCCGCCCCCCCACGTCCCCCCCTCCCCGGCTTCCAGCAGGCTGGCTGATAGCATACTCAACCTCATTCCTCTGAAGGTAAATTCCTCCCTCCTCCTCCCCCTCCACCCCCTCCCCCTCCTACTCCCCCTCCTCCTCCCCCTCCCCCTCCCCCCTCCTCCTCCCCCTCCTCCTCCCCCTCCCCCTCCACCTCCCCCCTTCCGCCTCCCTCTCCCCCTCCTCCTCCTCCTCCCCCTCCTCCCCCTCCTCCTCCCCCTCCTCCTCCTCCTCCCCTTCCTCCTCCTCCCTCCACCCCTCCTCCCTCTAACCCCTTCTTTCCTCCACCTCCTCCTCCTCCTCCTCTCTCCATCCCTCTTCCCTCTACCTCTTCCTCCCTCCACCTCCTCCTCCTTCTCCTCCTCCTCCTCCTCTTCCTCCTCCTCCTCCCTCTACCTCTTCCTCCCTCCACCTCCTTCTTCTCCTCCCTCCTCCTCCTCCCACTCACGTCCACCCTCCCCCTCCTCCCTCCATGTCCTCTCCCCTCCCCCCTTATCTTCTCTTCTGTCCTCCTATAAGGGTTTCTCCTTTCCTTCCGTTTTTTGAAGTTTGACCCTGTTGTGCTTACAGGTAGAGTTCAGAAATTAAAAGAAAAGTACCCTGCTTTACATTGTTTGAACTTCTTAGATCTGTAGTTTAGGGTCTGTCAATTCTGGAAGGTTTTAACCATTATTATCTCAAACATTTTGATCCGTTCTCTTTCTTTATCCTTTTCTGAAAAGATGGTGGTATGTATATATGTTAGACCTTTCCAATTTTCTTGATAATAATGGGACAGCTATTAAGAGGTGTGACATAGTATCACATCCTGTTTTTTACAGTTTTTAAATTTATTTCTTTATTGTCAAAGTGATGTACAGAGGGTTACAGTTTCATACACAGAGAGTGCATTTCTTATCAAACTTGTCACCTCTTTCCTCATTTTCCTTCCCCCCCTCCCCTCCCCAATCCCCTCCCCATGAGTTGTTCAGTTGGTTTACAGCATATTGTTTTCTAAGTATTGCTATTGCATTGGTTCACCTTTTACCCTTTGTCTCTCCACTTCCCTCCCCTAGTTCTGAGAATGTCTATAGAATACCCAGGGTTACCTTTTGTTGATACCCAGGGTACCAACATCAATTACAGTGACATCAGGGGTAAAACCATGGGGAAGAAAGACAAAAGAAAAAGGCAGAATTTCACATGGTACATTGAAAATAGCAACAACAATGATAAACCACTTATTTCCATAACTTGGAATTTATTGCACTTATGTGTTCATATGTACTTGCTATTGAGCTATTGTGATCTTCTGCGAGAATTATCCTAAATGTGTACTAATAATTCCCAATGAGGGCAACTATAGAGTCTGTTTCTTTGAGTGTGGCTCACTTCACTTAGTATTATTTTTTCCAAGTCCTTCCATTTCCTTACGAATGGGGCAAAGTCATTCTTTCTGATGGAAGCATAGAATTCCATTGTGTATATATACCACATTTTCTTGATCCATTCATCTACTGAGCAGCATGTGAGTTGGTTCCATATTTTAGCTATGGTAAATAGGGCTGCAATGAACATTGTTGTGCTGGTAGTTTTAGTGTGGTCTTGCTTGTAATCCTTTGGATAGGTGCCCAAAAGTGGGGCTGGCTGGGTCATAGGGGAGCTCTATGTTTGGCCTTTTGAGGAACCTCCACACTGCTTTCCAGAGTGGTTGAACAAGTTTACACTCCCACCAACAGTGTGGTAGGGTTCCCTTTTGGCCACATCCCCTCCAGCATCTGTTGTGATTCGTTTTCTTGATAATGCCATTCTCACTGGGGTGAGGTGGAATTCCAGTATTGTTTTGATTTGCATTTCTTTGATGGCCAGTCACATCCCATTTTTATTTGCACTTAGCACCAGGAAAGTTCCCTCCCAATAATAAAGACAATATAACAGGCCCTGCAGCGAACGCTGTACCCAACCGTGAAAAGCAGAGGCTTTTCCACTAAGACCAGGAACAGCGCAATGCTGTCTAACTTCGCTTTTCTTGGATATAATCCTGTGCAGACAAGAACGGTGAGGGAAGCTGACACGGGCCTGGCAATGACCAAGGAGGGAACAGGAGCTGAGGTGGGAAGGCAGGGCGTCCAGGGAGACAGCCGGGCTGTGGCCCCGGCCCCTCACTGGCGAGGCAAATGGAGGAGCCAGGGTTTTTCCTCGCTGACATTTGTGTCCTCGTGGCACAGATACCTGCGCATAGCGCGCGTGCATCTCCAGACAGCCAAGCCCTGCAGTGCTCCAGCGGAGCTGCCCAACAGCGCACTGGAGGTGGGGTGAGTGAGGGGGTGCGGCCCACCTTTCTCTGGATCTTTGTGAAGGAAGCGGAGGCCTGGCGGAGGCGGGATCCCAGGACACCAGGGCCGTCCTGCTCCTGAGCTCACGGGACCCAGCACCTGCTGAGGATGTATGAACCTCTCACAAAAACACCGCATTGTAAAAAAAGTCTTAATGTCTGGGGAAAACACTCAAACATTTGGGGACCAAAATATCTAATTATTGGCAGACTAGAGATGCATATTAAAACACAAGTAAAAATTGTGTTGTAGGAAGGAGGAAGAGAGAAAAGCAGAGATAGAGACATAGAAGACGAGGCAAGGACAGACAGAAAGAGATAGAGGGAGACGAAGGTAAGGAAAGGCTCAGGATAGAGACCCAGAGAGAAGGAACACAGAGAAAGGAAGAGAAATTCCCCTGGAACTCATGGAGGAAGGCGGAGAGAGACACAGAGATACAGAGAGAGATACACACAGAGACAGAAAGAGAGACAGCGCAGAGAAAGGCACACAGAGCAGGAGAGTCAAGGACAGAAATGTCGACAGAGGGAGGCGCCCGGAAGTGGGAGCCTGCGTTCAGCCCCGGGAGCGAGGCGGGACGTGGAGACGATCTGGTTACTCGGTGGCCTCGGCTCCTCTTCACGGCTTTGCCTTTGGGGCGGCAGCTGCCCGCGGAGGGGCCGCTCCGCAGAGCGGTTGGAACGTGAGCCGGCTCCCGTCAGCCCCTCGGGCAAAGCGAGCGCGGAGCTCCCCCGCCTCTCGCTCTCAGGCACCATCACGCGCCCGCGGGGCCCCCTCGGAGGCTTCCGGAGAATCTGAGACGGGGCTGGAGCGGAGCCCACTGGCGTCTCACTGAGCGTAATTATTCCGACAGCTGATCGCGCGGGACACATGCGTCCCCGCCTCCCCGCACGGGAACGGAGCTCGCGCCGTCGCGCCCGCGTCCCGGGCTGCGGCTCGTCGTTTCGCGTCAGGACGACAGCTCGGACTCGAGATGGCTTTGCAGTGCGGGGACACGGCGAGGGTCCGGGGCCGCAGAGCCACCCTGCCTGCCTTCGGTGTGCACAAAGCTCTTCGTTTTCAAGGTCACTCCTCGGGGCCCCCCGGGGTGCTGAGCTCCCGGACAGAGCAGAGTGAAGTTGGGAAGCCCGGACGGTGGCCACCAGCCCATCGAGCAGTGACGGATGAGCAGGGCCTCTCCAGGACCTGCCCCGGCCCCGGCCCTGGGAAGGAGCGGACCACGGCTCCCCGGGGCATTGGACTTGTTGGGGTTGAGCCTCAGCTGCCACCGGCCGGGAGGATCCACACGGCGACCTCGCGGGCAGAGCCCCGAGGGGCGCATGGGGCCACAGCTCCACCGCGTGAGATTCTCTCAGACATGAGCCCGCCAGCCTGCCCAGAGCGGCTGCCTCTCCACCAGAGAGCCTCCCCGAGAGGCAGGCTGGCCTCCCAGTCGGCGAAACGCGCCCAACACCTGGACCACGTCCATGACAGACACAAGACCACGGTGCTCTAGAGAGCCTTGTGCATGCAGGTGTGCCCACGCACTCAATGCACACGCGTGCTACAGGTGTGCCCACGTGCATAGAGCACACACATGAACTGCAGATGTGTCCATGTCCACAGGATGCACATGTGAGCTACCAATGAGCCCATGAGCACACGAAGCACACGAAGCACACGTGAGCTGCAGACACGGCCCTGTACACACGGCATGCATGTGAGCTGCAGGAATGACCACACGCCGTGTCCACGCGCGACACGGGATGGCCACATACACCAGGCATGCACACACGTGTCGGCAGGGCTCTCGGAGTCACCTTCCCAGCTTTGCCGCCAAGTCGAAGGTGCAGAGCAAGCCTGTTCGTGTGGGGGGCAACGTAAGATGGGGGGTGGGGCGGAGACTCGCAAGAAGAAGCATGCCCATTTTGGTTTTTGTTTGTTTATATAATATCTAAAACGGTAAGGCATCGGGGCAGATTCTGAAGGTGTAAGGCAAAAAGAAAACTGAGCGTGAGAGATTCCATCACAGCCCACGGAAGGCGCTGGGGACGCCGTCCGTGGGCGAGGCGGCGGAGCAGCAGGGTTCCCGCTTCAGGCTGGGTCTTGGCGCTGCACGGCCCTGCCTGCAGCCCCAGACAGCCCTGGTGTGAACAAGCCCACGCTTGCACACTTCCCAGGCCCCGGCATGTCCTCTGCATTGTGGGATCGGACAGCTCTCCTGGGCCTTGCTGGTTGCAGGGAAGACCAAGTTGGATAGCGCTTCCAAAAAGTGTCAGCACTCGGGGACCACCCTCCCTAAGTCTAAGGAGAGGACGAGCAGCAGAAGCCCCACGCACGGACAGTCAGCGCGGCCCAGGGCTCCGCGCCGGGCTCCAAGGGAACCCCTGGGGCCCAGCCACGCAGCTCCGCGTGGCTCGTGACCCCTGGGCGCCAGGAAGGGGCGCACGGGGCGACGGTCTCCCCGTGCCCGGGGCCTCGGGCCCGCGGGGAGCCGGCGAGACCGGGGTCTCACAGGAAGTGAGCTACGTGAGCGGGGACGGGGCCTCCCTGTCCACCCGCGGCGGCCTTCGCTGGGCGGGGTCCGCACGGCGGCTCCCTGGTGAAGACCCCAGACTTCCGCAGCTCACGGGCCAGGCGTTTGAAGATCCCCAAGAGCGGGGGGAGGCCGAGCAAGGCACGGGAGGCGGGGGGAGGGCACTGGGGAGACCCCGGCAGGGTGAGGTGACGCGATGGGCAGGCCGCTGTGGAGGCGGAGCCAGCTCAGGGTCAGCGGGACCGCCGCGAGCGTGCAACGGGGCTTCTGCACACTGCTCCCGGCACGGCCGCACGCAGGACGCCCCCTCACCACAGACGGGCTGAGCGGAGGCGGCCGTGGGGCCCCCCCTGCCCCTCCGCCTGCACCCCGCGTGTGAGGAGGACCGCAGGGGCCGCGGCCGCGGGAGAGGCCGCCCCACGGGGCCCGCGGGGGCCGCCACTCAGCGCCTGCTCGCACCCACGCCAGTGAGCACCGCGGGGTCAGGCCCGGGGAGGGGAGGGGCGCTGCCGGGCCACCCGCCCGCCCGCGGTGGGGTGTGGCCGGCCCCCCGCGGGGCAGCCTGGGGTCTGGACGCGGCGCTCGCGGGCTCCACCCGCCCCGCAGAGGCCGGGATCTGAGGACGGACGTCCGCACACAGGCGAGGCAGGAAAGGGCGCGGCTCTCTCTCCAGTGAATTCCCCCAGAGCCAGAGGTGGAGCCGCACCAGCCGTGAGCGACGAGAGCTGGGGGTCGGCGCCGGGGCTTGGAATTCCCACCCCAGGACTGGCACGTGCACACACACACACACACACACCGGCCCTTGTTATCCCATAACGATTGTGACTATTCACACCCAACAGCACAAGTAAACTTGACTCGTAAGGAGAGAAAACGGCCATGATGTTGGTGCCTCCTTATAGAGAAAAGGAGAGAGTTTTGGCGCTGTCGCCTTCTCTTCCCTTGGTGGAGTCGGCATAGCCCGTGGCCTGGGGTCAGAGCCCTTGCGCAGGCCTGCCCTAGCCTGGCCTCCGTGCGCGCTCGCGTTGCGCGTGCGTGGCCTGGGGCGCAGGCACACTCTGCACAGCCCTGCCCTAGCCCGTGAGCACGCTGTGCACAAGCCTGGCCTCCGTGCGAGCTCGCGTTGCGTGTGTGTGCCCTGGGGCGCAGGCACACTCTGCACAGCCCTGCCCTAGCCTGTGAGCACGCTGTGCACAAGCCTGGCCTCCGTGCGTGCTCGCGTTGCGCGTGCGTGGCCTGGGGCGCAGGCACACTCTGCGCAGGCCTGCCCTAGCCCGTGAGCACGCTGTGCACAAGCCTGGCCTCCGTGCGCGCTCGCGTTGCGCGTGCGTGGCCTGGGGCGCAGGCACACTCTGCGCAGGCCTGCCCTAGCCCGTGAGCACGCTGTGCACAAGCCTGGCCTCCGTGCGCGCTCGCGTTGCGCGTGCGTGGCCTGGGGCGCAGGCACACTCTGCGCAGCCTGCCCTAGCCTGTGAGCACGCTGTGCACAAGCCTGGCCTAGGTGTGAGCTCGCGTTGCGTGTGTGTGGCCTGGGGCGCAGGCACACTCTGCACAGGCCTGCCCTAGCCTGTGAGCACGCTTTGCGCAGGTCTGGTCTGGTGTGCGAGCTCGCGTTGCGCGTGCGTGGCCTGGTGCACGCTCACCCTGGGCGCAGGCCCGGCCTCGGCCCCGGCCCGCGTTGCACGCGTGCCGGGAGGAGTGGCGTGAGCTGCGTGCCGACGCTGCGTGCTGACGTCACAGAGCGGTCGCACGCGGCTCGCACGTCCGCCTGCCCCCCCCCGCGGGCCGACACTGCGTGCTGACGTCACAGAGCGGTCGCGCGCGGCTCCACGTCCGCCTGCCCCCCCCGCGGGCCGACACTGCGTGCTGACGTCACAGAGCGGTCGCGCGCGGCTCCACGTCCGCCTGCCCCCCCCCCGCGGGCCGACGCTGCGTGCTGACGTCACAGAGCGGTCGCGCGCGGCTCGCACGTCCGCCTGCCCCCCCCCCCGCGGGCCGACGCTGCGTGCTGACGTCACAGAGCGGTCGCGCGCGGCTCCCACGTCCGCCTGCCCCCCCGCGGGCCGGCCCCGGGCAGGCGTGTCGGCTGGCGCACCGGGCCCGTAGCAGCCGAGGTGTGGGGGGCTCTCTCTCTCTCTCTCTGCCGGCGGGGTTCACACCAGGAAGCCTGGGGGAGCCTGCAGCCCAGCCCGTCAGCATCAGGACCCCCCCCCCCGGGCAGGGACTCGCAGGGCAGCCCCGGGGGAGGGGGTGGGACGCGAGTGTGGTGGGTGGGCAGGCGTGTTGAGGGCTGGGGAAGGGCCCGCCCCGCGCCCCCCGCCCCGCGCCTCCTCCTTCACAACCAGGGCCAGAGGCCTGGGCGTGCCCAGGGAAGGGCGGGACACGCTGGCCAGGGGCCGTGGCGAGGGTTGGGGCGGGGCCTCGGGGTGCCGCCCGGGCGGGCGGGGCTCCGCCTGTCTGTGCCAGCGCCCCGTCTTCCAAACGCCCGCTCCTCAGGGCCCCTCGGCAGCCCGCGGAGCAACGGATGACCATGAGCCACGTGGGCGTCTCGTGGGCAGATGTGACGGCCCAGCAACAGCTGGAGGAACGGCGGGGTGCAGAGCGGGTGACCTTGAGGTGAGGCGAGGCAGCCCCTCCCCCTGCCTGCTCACCCCCCCCCCCCCGCAGCAGCTGTTTGCAGAGCTCCCCGCATCCGCCCGGCCACACTGACTGCAGAGCAGCCTGCATCGGGGCCTGCCTTCGGTGTCCGCCTTCCGTGTCCGCCCCGCCGGGCCGTCCTGTGGTGGGAGCCTCGGAGACGAAGCCCTCCGCGCGGGGCCCGGGCCCAGCCGCAGGCGCGCGGGGCTGAGCTCAGCCGGCGGCTCGTCCCGCTCGGGAAGCAGCTCCAGGAACCCCTGGGTCCCGCAAGCGAATCGGGTTCCAAACACCGTGCCATCCGTCGCCCCCCCCCCCCCCCGCCGCCTGGCGCGGCGCTGGCCGGCTGTGCCTCACCCGGGGCCCCGGGGCCGCGCCGGCCAGGGGACCCCAGCCCCAGAGCCGCGGCGTGTGCCTCGCGCCCTCGCTGGGGGTGCTCACAGAGTCGCCATGCGCGCTCCGTGTTCCCCGGTCACGGGGGGGGGGGGCAGCCGGCTCCCGGGGTCCCCCAGATCCTCCGAGACGCAAGCCCCGGCCGCACGATGACCGAGTTCCCGCGTGGAGCCCGCGCGCGTCGTCGCAGAGGCTCCCGGGGGTCCCTGGCCTGCGGGGCGGGGCGGGGTGTCCCGCCCCGTCGTCGGGGAGCGTGTGGCCGTGGACGCCCAGCCCCGGCGGGGCCGGCTTCGCAGGGCGCCCCGGCTCTCCGGGCGCAGGACGCTCCCCAGGGGCGGCCGAGGCTGCGGGCCCGGGAGGTGGCAGCCAGAGCAGAAACGGCCCGCGCCCTCTCTGGACGCCGCTCCAGCCCCTCGCTCCCCACGCCGTTCCCCCGCCCGCCTGCCACGCCGCGTGGCGCAGCCGTCCCGTGTCACGGGGGTCCCCCGCCCGGACGCATCTCCTGGTCCTCCCCGTGAGAATCGTGCTGACCTCCCGACCCCCGGGCGGCCAGGCCCTCGGGCGCCGTGAGCAGGTGGAGGCCCCTCCGGGGCGGCGGTGAACACAGGCGCGGCCGACCTTGGGCCGGCAGGCGGACGGTGAGGAATGGAGGTGCCGGGTGATTCATGCGTCGCCACGTAAGACTGCACCCGACGCGGGCAAATTATGCATAAATGACTTGTGGCTGAGATATATGATGGTGAGCGTCTCAGCTCCCGTTTGGCATGTCATTTACTATCAGGTTAACTCCCGGAGGTGAGCACACGGGGTGTTCTGGGGTGTACCCAGAGCAGCTTGGTGCGTGCACTGGGGGCGGGGTGCACCTTGAAGTGCCCCCCACTCATTGGGTGGATCTGAGGACCCAGCTTCAGCTCTGCTTCCAAATCGAGCTCACAGAGCGGGGTGCAGGACCACGGCAGAACAACCAGGAAACGCCGAAATTGGGGGGGCACCCCAACGAGGTGGAGCCCTGCCTGGCATGCACAAAGCCCTGGCTTCCATCCTCAGCACCGCAAAAGCACAAATACAGCAAAGAAGAATAAAGCGTGGATAGCGAACACCCCGGAAAACGAGATTCCAGGTGTGAGGGGGAGAACCAAGCTCCGGCCAGGAACGCAGTGGACACGGGCGGGCCGTCCAGGGGCCCGGTCAGGAGGACGCTGGAGCGGGCAGCCGTGGGGAGCGCTGCGCAGGAGATGGCGTCCCGCCCCTGGCTGTCAGCCCTGGGGCGCAGGGAGCCCTAGCATGACCTTTGACACACCCTTGAGTGACAGAGGGGCATCTCAAGTTCCAGTGGGAGACCTCTTGCCGTCTGCACCTCAGGACTCGGTGCCAGAGAAGCCGACTGCCCGGGCTGGGGCGGATGCATGACAGACCCCTCGTTTCTGTCACACTGTGAACCCTTGGGGTGACCGAGGGGGACAGAGGCTCCGTTCTCGCTCCATGCCTGCCCTCTGTGAACTGGGTTTGAAGGTGCGAGGCCCCGGAACAGCTCCGCAGGACTCAGCGCGGTCGGGCCTGGGAGGGAGCGGCTGCTCACGCGGAGCTGGACCTCCCCCGTGATCGCTGGTGTCCATCTCCTAGGACAAGATGAACTGGGCGGGGAGGCCTGGCCCTTCCTGCAGGAAAGTCCCTGCCACGGGGACACCGTCCGGACTCCTGGAGCCATGTGCATTCTGCAAGACGGGCTGGTGGCGGACGTGCGGCCACAGACTCTGCAAGGACAGCCGGCTGCAGTACAGATGGACGTAGACGAAATCAAAGCCGGGGTCCAGGAGCGCCGGCTAGGCCTCCGAGGCCGGGGCGCCACCCACTCGTGTGGACATGGCTGAGATGTTTACTTTGCACTCACAGATCCTCAGACGAGGCCGAGGGAGGGAGGGCAGAACGTGGCCAACGCCACCCCAGGCTCCGCCAGCCACGGGCACGGGAGGCCCTCACCGCGGCCTTCCCGAAGGCCGCCTTTCCCGCGCGTCCCTCAACGAATGAGAGGCCTTGATCTGTAGAGGTCATCGTGAAAACCGAGTTCCTCCGGACAGCGCCGGGGCCACGGAAGAAACCACAGCCCAGCCCTGCGGTATTCCCAGCTTGCTTGCTGGGTGACCAGAAAGGAGGCCACGGAAGAATCGAGAAACAAACTTTCCCTAGGCAACGTCCTGCCTCCACTAGCCATTGTTGGAAAGTTTGAGGATAGGAGGAAGAGGAAGAAACGAGATCTCTGGAAAGACACCTTTGCGGAGCTGAGCAGCTCCAGATGTCCCCAAAGAAGGGGGGCGCCGGCGGCAATCCTGGCAGCGGGCCTGGCCAGCCGCGTGGGGGCTGCGGGCCGCTACCACGGCTCATTAATCACAGCCTCCCCGTGCAACCGCAGGGAGGGTTGATCGGATTTCCTGCGCGTAATCCAGTTTCTCCGCCAGGTCGGGGAGCTCTCTGTTTCCAGCATTCTGTCACTCAGGCCACTTAAGAGGGGGACAATTCAATTCATTATCATTAAGCACCAACTTTTAATACCACTTCAGGGGAAATTCGGTGAAAGAGAATCTGTCCAGCCCAGCCCTTGGACCGCACGGGGAGACGTGATCTGCGTGAGCACCCCCTCCTCGGAGGCGCCTAATGTCATTGCGAGCCCCCCGCTCCCTAACAAGCGCTCCGTCTGGCAGCCCCCCGGGCAGGCAGCAGGACGGAGGCCCATCGCGAAGGCTGTGGCCACCGCTGCCGCTGGAAGCGTGGAAGTCGCTGGTCTGCTGCTGAAGGTGTCGGACGCGGCCAGGGCGCCCCGTGAGAGAGACCGCTGTGTATGGGCAGGCACACCCATGCACCTGTGCGTGTGCACGGGTACCTGTGCACGTGCGTGCGCACACACAAGAGGCTACACCCAGCTCTGGTGATCCCAGCCCTGCCTTCTCACGCGCACTGGTTGAGCTGGCCGCAAGAAGGCCAAAGCGAAGGTGGACACCGAGGGCTTGCTCACTCCCGGAGTCTGATTCCGTTGATGGGGACGGGGTGGCCGGACAGAGCCAGAGGCCCGCACACCTCCGAGGCGAAGCTGCTGCTGGTGCCGGCTCGGATGCGTTTTGAGGCTGGGTTGAGAGGACAGACCTTGAAGACAGCCTCTGCCTACCTCTCCCGGCCTTGCCGCACGGGGCCGCACGGAGCCCGGAGGAGTGGACGGCTCGTGCCTGACTCGGTGGCGGCACGAGCTGTCACCCTTGTTCGCACCGTGGCACTGTCCCCACCGAACCTCTGGGTGCTGCTGGATGTGCACAAATCTCGGCGAAGATATTCCTTATGTTACGGTTATGAATTGCACGCGTGGATGCGTGCGTGCGCGCGTGTGCATGCGCACCAGACCTTGGGTTTGAAATCGGGGCCTGGGCGCTTTCCCTAAACTCTGTGGCTCAAGGATAGCGCTCTACCACTTGGGCCCCAGCCCCACTTCCAGTTTTGGGGTGGATAATTAGAGATAAGAGTCCCACGGGCTTTCTCGCCTGGACCGGCTTCAATCCGTGATCCTCAGCTCCCGGCTGGGATTGCAGGCGTGAGCCGCTGGCACCCAGATGAGCGGGTATTTTTTAGTAAGATGGGACTACCTGGCCAGAACCTTGTAATCACACGCCGCCTCCAGGTTCTCCCTGTGTCTGTGTATCGCAGTCAGTTTCTCCTCCGTGGCTTCCCTTGCCTTTAGAGCCATCTTTCCCCACCAGCCATTAGTAGTCAGAAACCATCAAGTCATCCCTGAGCAAATAATAAAACACCGGAACCCACGCTCCAACGCACGCACTAAAAGCAGTGTCCTTAATTATGTTTAATGTTTGCACAATTTTATACATTTGTGTTCTTTTTCGTGTGCATATTTGCTTCAATGTTATCTCTTTTAAATTGTAAAGTGGGAAGCAGAGAAGTATATTTTAATGATGTTTGTGCAGGACTTAGTGTAGCATCTAGGGAAACAAGGACAGACTCTCGTGTGCCGGAGCCCAGGCACGAGCATCTTTTCAAGTAAACACTGCACTTGCCCCGCGATGTCTTCTATCTGTGCAGACGGCAGAGGTCTTTCCACGCACGAGTGTGCTGCAGTGCGTTTGTTTCCCACTGCATCGCAAAAAGAGAGGCGGAGCCTTCCTTGGCCCACAGAGCTAGCGTCAGTCCACCCCTCGCGAGGAAGGGGCCGAGGCTGGCTCTGCTCATCCAGGAGGCTGAGTGGCCCCAACCGGGCTTCTCGGAGTTCCAGGGATGACTTCCCTGGAATGAGCTTTGCAAAATAGCATCACAGAGGCTTAAAACGCCACCGCCACGTCACCTTGCCATGTCCGCGTCACCTTGCCACGCCCACGTCACCTTGCCACGCCTGCGTCACCTTGCCATGCCCAAGCCACATTGCCACACCCACGCCACATTCCCATGCCCGCGTCACATTGCCACGCCCGCCTCACCTTGCCACATCCACGCCACATTCCCACGCCCGCGTCATATTGCCATGTCCACATCACCTTGCCACGTCCACGTCACCATGGAGGTGTCACAACGCTATTATCCCCACCGCGTCATCAGTGCCACCGTGGCCATGTGACATCACCACATCGTATAATGAGCTCATCCTTGCCGTCCTCACAGGTCTGGACAGGACTTTGCTGAACTCCACAGTGCAGCGACTCCCGGTTGTAGCCCTGGTGGTGTCTAGGGCAGAGCTGTAGGTTCCCTACTGGCTCTCAAGACTCCCCCAATCCTGAACCACAGGGCCACCTGTGCACGCTATGGAGAATCCCCCATTGTGGTCTGCTCAGAGGAGTCGAGACAGCAGTGTCTGCCATCGGAGGGGGGTGCTCGTCACTTTGCTGTATGATGGTGGCCTCTGTCTCCTTCCCCCAGTTCACTGTTGGAAGCAGGCCAGAGTCTAGTCAGACTCAAGGAGGAGACTGCTCCAGAGCTTCCCACTGTAGCCACTCTTTGGCACCTGTCACAGCGTCACTAAGGTGACAGTGTTGTGGAATGTCACAAACACACAAACATGGCTCCCAAGACTCATGCTTCTGAGAGCAAGGGGCCCCCGCTGGACTATCGCAGGCTGGGGTGACCTGGGCTCTCTCCCTGGCCCCGCTGTTGACTCCAGGGCTGTGGAGAGAGCAGAACCCCAGGGGACCCACAAGGCCATGTCCGTGGAGAATATGCACTAGTACATGCCAGAACCCGTGTGAGGAAAAGAGCAAGTCAGACATGACCTAAGCCCGGCAGTTAACCCAGAACTTTCCTGGACGAAGGAGGATATGGCCAGGCTGGAAATCCTCCACCTACAGCAGGACCCCCTAGAAGCCAGGTCACAAGTAAACAGCTGGCTCTGCCCTTGGAACCATGGACACCCGGGGGCTACAAGTGAAGGGCCTGACCTTTCTAACACCCCATGAGAATAAATGCTTTGAGGAACGCAACATCCCTAGCAGAGAATTAGGAACGTAGAAGGAACCGGTGAATGACAGCTGCGGTTACCCATTACAAAACAAGACCCTGTCAACATGGCGCGGCCTGTTCTGGTCACTGGGGTCTCTTGCGACAAAGAAGCTCACACTTTAGCTAAAGGTGAGAAGTATCTCCCTGACAAGGACAGAGGATCTGCAGAGAAGCACGGGGAAAGCGGGCAGGCTCCTCTCCGAGAGGAGGCATGGGGGAGAGGACTAAGACGAGAGGGAAGCCGGATATGGCCCCATGGAGCTTGCTGAGAGGAAGGGGCGGGTCACAGGGAATGGCTGTCGGAAAGGCTGGTGGGAGCCTGTGCCCATGTGCCTAGGACTTGGTTTCCAGCAGACACAGGGACCACCGGCTCCACCGTGGTCTGTTATGAGCACTGGATCAGCTGGGGCCTGGGCCGGCCCTCTTCACCTGTGGGGCGTGTTGGGCGGGTGCCAAAACGTGATGGTGGGTCAGAGCGGGAGGGGAGTGGACAGACAGACATCACTGCTGAGCATAGACGGAGCGGGAGAGCAAAGCGCACGCAGGGAGAGGAGGAAGCCGGCGTCCTGCCGCTCGGAGTTCTGATGACCTCTCTTCGGGATGCTGGTTGAAATCAGGGCTCGGGTGTGCCGGCCTCGCAGTCTGAGCTGATTTTCTTGTTCAGTCGCACCTTACGTATCTGTCAGGAAACCCTGCTACCGTCGACTCCCAGGTCACTTCCAAACATCCGGTCTTCCACATCACCACAGAGCTGGTTCAAGCCACCCGCTTATTTCTAATGCTCTATGACTGTCTTGAAGCTGACTCCTACCTTTTCTTAATGTGGTGGCTCTTTGGTGATCCCTGAACCATTTAGCAAGCACCTGGAAGAAGCATAGGACAGAGCACCAATGGCAGCTGTGTGAGGTGCCTGGGCATTAGAGGTTAGACAACAATAGGAGGTGCATGAAGTATCCTGGAATCCCCACCTTGTTGTTTTTCCTATATTCACATAAAAGAAAATTGTTGATCATTACAACACCCTTAACATTCCTACGGTCCCTTAGTACACTATATAAAAATCTTTAATTACTGCAATAAAGAAGAGGCACACATTATCAGTGGTTCTTCTGCAAGCCTATCCCTGGGGCCCTATAATTGCTTCAGCCAACCATTAACCCAAAGCAAGGAACTAATAGAGAGTATATTATTGTTTAAATAATGCATTTGCTTTGAATATACAATCATCTGGCATGGGTGGTGAGTCATGAGGGGAATCTAATTTAGCGGAGAGCCTCAGCCACTGAGCTGGACTTCCAGCTAGTGTCGCCAGTTCTGTCAACGTGTCCTGAAATTCACCTCTCTGTTTGCCTAGCCCTCGTCCCCAGACTTTTCTGGGCAGGAGCAAAGTCAGGAACGCGTGACCAGCACTGATTTCTCTGCTGTAAAGTCAAGGCAGGCCCTTTGCCCCTGCGATCAGTCAGCACTGGCCTGGCAGCTAGTGATTGTGCTGAATGGCCCCTTAGTGGGTGCAGAGGGGCAGTGCTGGACTCTGAATTGCATGTAGCAGATATTCATTGGGACATGTGATATAGGAGAGATGCTGTGGGATTACAAGACGAATAAACTGCAGCCATTAACCTTGAGCGTTCAGGATCTAGATGAGGTGGAAAGACAGTCTGTGTGTAGTCCGAAAGCGGCTACGAGTTCAGGTTCTGTGTAAACAGTGGCTCCGCACAGAGCACGCAGCTCGCCTCCCCACGGGGGTGGGGGTGGGGTTGCCCCCGAGATGTACCTTGAGCGGCAGGCACAGAGCTGACGAGGTGCTGGACAGGGAAGAGGCAGAAACTCAGAGAGAGGAGCCGGTCTACGCCATCAAGGCAGGGCCTCCACTTTGCAGGAGGAGGAGTGTGGAGTTCTCTGCTGGGGGTGTGGGGGGTGCTGGAGCACAGGGAGTCTTCGCAGTCTGAATTGGGGCAAGTAGGTAGACAGGGTTTTATGGAAGAAGTTCCTTATCAGAGACGCACGGACAGGGTGGAGCTCTGGCAGCCAGAAATGGCAGGAGACGAGTCTGGATCTCAAGGTCCACGGATCACCGTTCCACGGAGCAGAACTGGAGAAAACCAGAGAAGCGGCCCTTTAGAAAGTCCAGGATGATTCTGAGCAGTCCGACAATCACCTTGGGGACGAGAAACAAACACCAAGCCCAGCAGGAGGCCCCAGCCCCGGGAGAGGCCTAGACAGAGCCAGGAGGTCTGAGGACACACGGATACGAGGGCTGGAGACAGCAAGCAAGCCAGTGTGTGAAGCGACCACAGGAACGCGCAGCTGACCAGAGCTCAGGATACAAAACCCCTGGGCCATGGAGACCCTGGGGAGGGCTGGAGGCCGCAGCCTCAGTGTGCCCTGCCTGCCGCAGGCCAGCTTGTCCTCCTGCCTGGGGAGCTCAAAACAAAGCAGGGGGGGAAGACCAAAGACAACAGGGAGCCTGGCATCCCAGAAAAGCATGGGGTCCTCCCCCCGACTAGCGAGAGAGAGGGTGGGGGGAGGGAGGGAGGGAGGAGGAGATGGGCGCTGTCCGTGGTGCTGAGAGCACCGCTCATTCACCACTTTGCTTCTGCTTATGGAGTCAGAGGTGGAAGAACGATACAAAATCTACCGTGTGTTTCTAAACCAAATACAGGGTCGGTTGAGCAGAAGTGTGCACGCGCATGCACGCTTGGGCATGCATGTACCCACGAGGCATATGTGCACTCCGGCGTATATACGCATGGATGTACGTAGTATGTGTTTGTATATGTGCATTCATGGGTGTACTTATTGTGTGTGTGTCATTTATCTGTGTGTCCATATGTAGAGTGTTCGGTAAGACCTTGAAAACACCCAGCACGCTGGCACGTGTTTCCGACCCATTGCTCATGTAAAGGGCAACTACCGAGGGCCCAGTTGGGGCTCCGGCCGGCTCTGGGCCTCCTCCCAGGCTCCCCCTGTCCAGCAAAGGGAGTACCTTCCCAAGCTAACGCAAAGTGTCTTAAAGACACCTTGCATGGTACCAAGGCCTTCGCCACATCTACTGTCATGGATTGGTGCCTTTTCTCATTTAATTTGTTAATATGGAAAATTGCTTTGCTACATTTCTTAATGTGAAACTGTCTTGCATTCCTGGGATAAGCTTGTCATGTTGAAAATATATTAATACCACCTCTCAAATTAATTTCTGTTGGACTCAGTTTGTTAATACTTGTTTGGTGTTTTGTGTGTTCAGTAGTGAAATTGGCTCCGGCTTCTCATTTTTATAGTGCTTTCACCTGATTTGTGCATTGGGTTTTGGAAGTCTCACAGATTACTTATATAATGTTATTTTTAAAACCTTTTTTAGCAGTTTTGATGGGATTGGATTTACTGGGCTTCTGAATCATTGATAGAGCTTCCCCTAATACTTCTGCACCCGTTTTTTAAAGGTGAGTGTTGAAAATTGACTCCAGTACTTAGAGATTTTAGCATCATTCGGAAATGTTATGTCCTCTCAAGAAATAATCTAATTCAACCTAAATATAATCTTTGGCCTGATTTTACATAGAACTTTATTGTTTTTTAAAATATATACTCTTTCTTTAACATTTAGTATATTTGAATCTTATCATTTTAATTAATCAAACTTGCCTAGGATTTTATATTTTATTTTTACCTTAAATCATTATCTTTTGCATGCACTACTTACTCTCTACTGTATTTTTTAAATGATATTATTTTTCCTGCCTTTAGTTTCTTTTTCCCATTTGATTCGTGTATCTTTCCAATGTATAGCAGACTACTTTGTTAGATTTTCTTAGTTTTAAAATTATGAGCAAAAAACCAGGAGCCTGTGGCTCACGCCTGTAATCCAAAACTACTCAGGAGGCTGAGATCTGAAGGTTGAGGTTCAAAGCCAGCCTGGACAGGAAAGTCTGTGAGACTCTTATCTCCAATGAACCATCAGAAAACCAGAAGTGGCGCTGTGGCTCAAGTGGTAGAGCGCTAGCCTTGAGCTGAAGAACTCAGGGACAGCGCCCAGGCCCAGAAGTCAAGCCCCACAACCGACAAAAAAGAAATTTTTGAGCCAAGAAAAGCAGTTAATTATCACACTGTGCTCCCAGCATCTTCTCAAACATTTGAACATGTGCCAATTTCATCATCAGCCTATTTGGTTTTGCAAAACTTTCTTGGATATAATTTGCAAAACTCATGCATCTTAGGATATAATTCGGTGGCTTTTAGTAAACGCGTGGGGTTTTGTGGTGATCACGACAACTTGAATCCTGTCCTACATTTCTCTCTGGGGTGGTATGACATTGTCTCTGCTGTTTACAGAAAGATTCAGAGAGATCATGTGGATGGGTATCTCTAAGTGAGCTTAGAAGCTAAGAGCAGACAGGTTTGTGGGTGAGTGTGTATGTGAGCATGTACACACGCGAGAAGGCCTTGTTTCTGACGTCTGACGCCGTGCATTTGCAGCTCAGGTGACTGCACACAGCGGCATTTCACTCTTTTTCTTGCGAATGCTCCACTTTGGGGATGGGCATTTTGCTTGCTGGTGACTTGCAGGCTCTGAACGGCTTCCGGTGTCTTGCTACTACGACACTCAGTACTGCTATGAACATGGATGGATGAGACTGTGTGCATCTGCTACCCGTTCTGCCAGCCGGACTCCTGGGAGTAGTCGCTTGGTCATAGATCATTGATGTCTTAGGAAAGTTGTCAATGCGGTGCTTAGCATAGCCCTGCCACTCTGAACTTCCACTAGCAACGCACAGGCTGTGTTTCTTACTCTCCTCGCTCAAACATGGAATTGACAGGGCTTTGGTAAACAAGCTGTTTATCCAGAGCAGTCTCAAGGTCACAGAAAAAGTGTGGAAGGCGTAGACTTTTCACACATGCCACCTTTTCCCTAGCAGAAGCTGAGCGCTCCATCCATGCTGCACCTGTTACACAGGTGACCCACCTTAACATTCCCGGAAGGCGACCCTCACGCGCAGGTGACTCCACGAGGACCTAGCTCTGTGCGTATTGTTTTTATTTTTGTCTTTTTGTCAGTCACGCGGCTTGGACTTGGGGCCTGGGGCCTGGGGCCTGGGCCCTGTCCCTGACCACTTTTGCTCAAGGCTAGTACTTTACCACTTTGAGCCACAGTGCTACTTCCAGTTTTCTGGTGGTTCATTGGAGGTAAGAGTCTCATGGACTTTCCTGCTGGGCTGCGTATTTAGTATTAGAAGAACAGTTTCCTGTGAATTCTAACATTATAGCTCTGGCTCAATGATGGTGACCATTTACGTTTTCTCTTAATTTGTCTCAATATCTATTGTGCTCTTTTTTTGTTTGTTTATTACCAGTCCTGGGGCTTGAACTCAGGGCCTGGGCCCTGTCCCTGAGCTTCTTTTGCTCAAGGCTAGCACTCTACTACTTGGGCCACAGTGCCTCTTCTGGCCTTTTCTGCTTATGTGGTGCTGAGGAATCAAACCCAGGGCTTCATGCATGCTAGGCAAGCGCTCTACCACGAAGCTATCTTCACAGCCCCTTTGTGCTGTTTTAGTGAACATATTCATGGTGTCAATAAGATGTTCTGATATTTGCAAATATAGGGGAATCATTAGTACAGCAAGAAAATGAACAGGTACATCTCATCACAGTGCTACCATTTTATAGTAAAAGCTCTGAAGTCCACTCTGCTGGCAAATTTCTAGTGTGCATTACAATATCATTCATTTGTTATTAGATATCTAGATTTATCCACTTCATATAACTGCAATTTGTGCTTTTAATTAAATCCACATGTGTGTCTTTGAATAAAATATATTTCTCTTATAAATACAATATGGTAGAAAATTCTGGTCTTCTGTTTTCTCTTGTGTTTCCATCCCTGAATTTCAACTAGAATGTTAGACCATTTACATTTCATGTAATTCTTAGTCTGGTTGGATTTTCATTTACTGTTTTGCTATTTTTTCATTTCTTACATATTTTTGCTACTACTTAAACCTCTGCCTTTTAAAATAGTACAAATGTTATTTTGTGGCATTTAATTCCTTATGCATTTGATCTTTAATTAATTATTTTTTATTACCTTTAAGCAGTTGAATAAAGGGATTTCAGTTTAATAAGTCTGTGTTTCCCTATGTCCTGGAACACATTAGTGGCTGTTAACTTTTTAAAAAGGAAAACAAATGTTTGACCATCCAGAGCCAGACATACTGGTATGCGGTATTTGCCATTTCTAGGGCTCTTGCTTTCCTGTTTCTTAGCATGCTGTGTTATACACTGTTGTAACTGGAGCATTTAGGTTTATATCATGGTAACTATGAATTCATGTTCTCTTTCTCCCCCTTTCCTCCCCTCTCTCTCTCCCTCTTTCTCCCCCTCTCTCCCTTTCCCCTCCCTCTCTCCTTCTCTCCTCTTCTTCCACTTTCCCCCTCTCCCTCCCTCCCCTCTCTTCTTTCTGTTTCTCTCAACAAAATCTTGCTATGTGTCCTAGGCTGACCTCAAACTTGTGGTCCTCCTGACTCTGCCTCCTAAGTGCGGGCAAGCACTCAGCACTTAGTGCCAGGCCGGCACCAGCGTACCCAGCTCTGCTTTACGTTTACAACAGAATCAATAGTTATTTATTTTCTCTGCATCATAATTCTCAGCAAGGGCTACAGATGGAAAATTTGCAATTGAGCTAGATCTATTTCCACGTAAACAGTGTTTATCATGTACATTTAAAATATTTTTCCCAGGAAAAAGCTAACATCTCCATCCCAGCCATGTTAATCTGTAAGATAACTTGTGTCTGAGATGCGGCTTGCTGTGAGGGCCACCCAGCAAGTGCAGGCCCTGAATCCCGTCCACAGCATGAAAACCACCAGGCAGAGAAAAGCAGCACTGGCAAGTTCTGAAGCTCTGACCTGTCCCCTGACCATGCAGGGGGTCAGGCCGTGTGTGTGTGTGTGTGTGTGTGTGCGCGCTCTCCTATTAACCATTTACTCCATTAAACCTTTACTCAGCTTCATCCCAAACAAGCACTTACTATACCACCCTTGTGGTGGTGGTGGTGGCGATGGGGTGGTGATTTTCTCTGACAACAGTGGCACTGATTCCCGGACCTCCCATCGGTCCCACCTGCAGAAGTGCAGTTGTTTCTTAGAGTCGTGCTACATTCCCAGAAGCCTTTGTGCTTCCAGGACCGACCCCGGGAGGCTGAGCCTCGCGGTTCCAGGCGCCAGGATGAGCCGGCCGTGCCGATCCCGGAGCGCCACCGATCCGGCCAACCACCGAAAGCCGGTGGGTGTGTTTTGCAAATCTGCTCAGCAGGTCACGGAAGCCGAGGCGGTGGGAGGTTCCGGAAGGCCGGTGTGCGCGGACGCGGGCGAGGCCGTGCGGGACGCCCGCCCAGCCAGCGCCTTCCTTCCCGCCTCGCCCCGTGTTACTTTCCCGGCACGTAGGTCTTTTCCGCGGGGTGTCGGGTGGGCAAACCCGCAGCAGCCGGGGCCCGCAGGCCGCTGACGTCCCCGCGCAGGGTGGAATTCCGTCCACGCCGCGTGGGCCCACGTCCCCGGCAGAGGCCGTGGGGCCTGTCCGGGTGACTGCCGTGCAGCACGGGGAGCGGCCAGGGCCCTGCGCCCGCCCAAGCCCTCCTGCTCTCCTCCTGCATGGGGTGGGGGGGCTCCGGCTGTCTGCCCGGCTCCCCGAGAGTGGCCTTAGGTCACTTTCCTTGTGCCTTCGTGTCCGGCGTGGCGGTGACTCCCTTACCGCCTTCACCCGCCACACCTTTGCTTCAGCTCCCTTCTGCCCGCCCACCCCCGGGGAAGGGCCCGGAGGCGCGTCGCCTAGCAACGGGGGGGGGGGCCCTCCTCCAACCAGAGCGGCGGGCCTCGCCCGGGGTGTGCCGACGCGGGGCAGCGCGCTCCGCCCGGGGTGTGCGGACGCGGGGCAGCGCGCTCCACCCAGGGTGTGCCGACGCGGGGCCGCGCGCTCCGCCCGGGGTGTGCCGACGCGGGGCCGCGCGCTCCGCCCGGGGTGTCCCGACGCGGGGCAGCGGGCCTCGCCCAGGGTGTGCCGACGCGGGGCAGCGCGCTCCGCCCGGGGTGTGCCGACGCGGGGCAGCGCGCTCCGCCCGGGGTGTGCCGACGCGGGGCAGCGCGCAGGGTGTGCCGACGCGGGGCCGCGCGCAGGGTGTGCCGACGCGGGGCCGCGCGCAGGGTGTGCCGACGCGGGGCCGCGCGCAGGGTGTGCCGACGCGGGGCCGCGCGCAGGGTGTGCCGACGCGGGGCCGCGCGCAGGGGTGTGCCGACGCGGGGCCGCGCGCAGGGTGTGCCGACGCGGGGCCGCGCGCAGGGTGTGCCGACGCGGGGCAGCGGGCCTCGCCCAGGAGGCCTCCCCGGCCTCTCAGATCCGGGCGGACGAGGACGCCCCGCTCTCCGCACACACCGCGCGCGCCTCCCTCTGAGGGAGGGGCACAGGGCTCACGCCTGCCGTGCAGGACGGGGTTGGGACCGTCCCTTCCACGCGTGCCCTTTCGCCCGCCACCTCTTGGGGTGCGCTTGCTTCCGCCGCTGGCCCCACCACGCCGGCACCCCACACGCGCAGGCCGGACGTGAAGAGAATCTGCCCCCCCTCAAGGAACCCACAAGCAGCAGCTGCTTCGCCACTCTTATTATTTTGCAAAGCAGCCGCCGGCCATCCAGACGCGGACGCGGACGGGCGGGCCTCGCCGGGCGCCCCCTGTCCTGGAGCCCGAGAGGAGGTGGTGCGGGCGGAGCAGCACGCCGCCCCGCGTGCGGGGACTGACCTTTCCGTAATTGCGCGTGCCGGACAAACAGACCACAGGCGCGGGGGCAGGGGGCCGTGCACCACATCTCGACAAAATGAACCCCCTTTTACGGCGAAGCAGCATTATTGATCAAAGCATAGAGGGGCTCCCTACGTAAAGAAGCCGCGGCTGCCGTCCGCCCGGCCTCTCGCGCGCACGGCACCGATGCCCCTCGTAATAAGAACAGGGCAGATCGCATTCCAGGTCCAGCCTGCAAAATTAATGACAAGCGTGCACTAAAGTAGCAGCATGGACTTGAGCCTTGTAATACGACATGATTACCTGCGTGTTTTTATTAGCAGACCTGAGCAGCAGGCCCGGCCGGCCGGTGTTGGACGCACAGACCGAGAGCCGCTCCCCGGCGCTCCGCCGGGCAGAGCCACTTCAAAGCCCTCGCCCCGCTGGCTGGGTTTACACCTGAGCCAATTAGCCGGGGAGACCAGAAGAGACCTGAAAACGGAGCCCAGGGCCCTTATTTCTAGGCTGGAGAAAGTCACTTAATCCTCGGGAAGATGATCCGGGGAGAACAATGGCGGCAGACGCGAGCGGGGCCGGGAGAGCGGGGCGGCGGGCGCGGCTCACGCCGAGCCGGGCCCGGCCGGGTGCAGGCTGCCGGGCTGCCGGGCAGCCGGGCCCGGCTCAGGGGGTTTGTCCGGCTTTTGTTGGCAACAAAGGGGCTAATTGAAATGAAACCGTCTGCAGTCTGTTTGCTGGCACATCAAATATGCTGTAAGATGTGCTGATTCCTGCCCCTCCTGAATTATTGAACGCCACGGCTTCCAGAAATAAGAAATAAGAGAAATAAGATGGGGAGGGGGGCGCGGTCCACCCCGTGGCTCTGCTCTTCCCAGGGCTGTTTGCCCGGGCGGCCTGGCTGCTCTACGCCGCCCCAGCTCCATCAGCTCGGGACGGGCCCCGTGCGCCCCTGCCTTCTCCTCTAAGACGACCTGTCCAGACAGGAACGGGGCAGGGGTGGCGCCGGCCACTCGGCCCAAGGCTGGACCCGGGGGTCAGGGGTCAGAGGTCCGGCTGGCCAGCACCGTGGTGCGGGCGCGGCCGCGAGGCGGCTCAGACTGGTGCTGGACCCCGGGGCGGGGGGCGGGGGAGGGAAGCTGGCGGGGCCTCCGGGGCGGCAGGAGGCCGGGCGCAGAGCTTCCTCCGCCAGGCTGTGTCCGGGACCCTGGACGCCACTGTCCAAGGCTGCTTTCCGCCCCCCCCAGCCCGCCCCCGAGGAGACCCACGCCCCCCCCCCCGAGCCCGCCCCCGAGGAGACCCACACCCCCCCCCAGGAGACCCACACCCCGCCCCCCCAGCCCGCCCCCGAGGAGACCCACGCCCCGCCCCCCCCAGCCCGCCCCCACGGAGGCCCACACCCCCCCCCGAGCCCGCCCCCGAGGAGACCCACGCCCCCCCCCGAGCCCGCCCCCGAGGAGACGCCACACCCCCCCCGAGCCCGCCCCCGAGGAGACCCACGCCCCCCCCAGGAGACCCACACCCCGCCCCCCCCCAGCCCGCCCCCGCGGAGGCCCACGCCCCGCCCCCCGGAGCCCGCCCCCGAGGAGACGCCACACCCCCCCAGCCCGCCCCCGAGGAGACCCACAGCCCCCCCCCAGGAGACCCACACCCCGCCCCCCCCAGCCCGCCCCCGAGGAGACCCACGCCCCGCCCCCCCCAGCCCGCCCCCGCGGAGGCCCACACACCCCCCCCCCCCCAGCCCGCCGTGCCGCTGCGTGCGGGCGAGGCGGGCGAGGCCCCTGAGAGGAGGCGAACCGAGGCGCGCACGCTCGACGCCTGAGACGCCACGCGCTTCTCCTCCCCTCGCCGAGGGCCGCGGCGTCTGCCCCCCCCCAGGCCACTCCGAGGGCGTGCTCCTCCTCCTCCTCCTCCTCCTCCTCCCCACGGCTCTCCGTCCTCCCCACGCCAGGGCGGCGCCCACACGGACGTCCGCACGCACGTCGTACGCGTGCGCAGGCGCGCGCAGGCGCACCGCCGCCTCCCGAGGTGCTCCGGGCGCCGGCCCGCCCTCTCCGGGATCGCACGGCCCCCTGGAGAGGCGGGCGGGTGAGGACCCAGCCGTGGGCCCGGCAGGCAGAAAGAAAGACACAGAGGGGGGACACCACAGTGACGCTCAGCGCGGTCACGGCAGTCACCCCCGCGAGGCTGAACAGACTCCTCCAGCGCGGACAGGGACTCCAAGGCGGAGTCATGAAGCAGGGGCGGGCTGAGTGCTGTCTGTTAGATACGCACGACAAACACCGGGTCACCAGGAGACGGACGCCGCCCTGGCCCCGCCCTGGACGGCTGGAGGGCCTGACGCATCCGGTGCGGGCTGGGTGCCAGGCGAGGAACACCACTGCCGGAAGAGGGAAAGCCCGCTGGGGCACGCCTGAGCCGAGTGTCCGTTATGCGGCCATGTGTGCACACGTGTGTGCGTGTGGGTGCGCGTGTACACGTGTAGGCACGCGCATGCATACACTGGATACAGGCACCTGCACCTGCGTGCCCGTGCGTGCTCTAGAGTGTGCGTGTGTGAGCGTGTGCGCATGGATATGTGCATGTGCATCAGCGCGTGTGCATGCATGTCTGCATGCGTGTGAACAAGTGTGCCTGCGTCTTGACGTGTGTGCACCGAGGCGTGTCTGTGCAGGTGGTATTTGCAGGCGTGTGCATGCCGGTGCCTGGGGGTGCGCGTGTGTGTGGATGCACGTGTGCTCAGCCCCGTGTGTGAGCGCGTAGGCGTGCCTGTGTCTGCGTTGTGTATGAATGTGAACAGGTACTCGTGGCATTGTGTGCACATGCGTCCATCTATCGTCACGTATGCACGTGTGCATCTACATGTGCACATTAGTGTTCCGGAAGAAAGAAAGCCGGTCTGAAAATGAACCTCCAGGGCCCTGCTTTGGCGAGCCGTCCTTCTCCCCTTCATCGGCGCTCTGAGCCGGGGGCAGGGCACCGACAGCGGCCTGGCTCCTGCCCTGGGGAGAGGCCCGCCGCAGTGCCAGCCTCTGCTCAGCTGCATGCAGCGCGGGGACCGTCCCCTCCCTCTGCTCAGCTGTGTGTGGGGACCGTCCCCTCCCTCTCCTCAGCCGCGTGCAGTGTGGGGACCGTCCCCTCCCTCTCCTCAGCCGCGTGCAGTGTGGGGACCGTCCCCTCCCTCTCCTCAGCCGCGTGCAGTGTGGGGACCGTCCCCTCCCTCTCCTCAGCCGCGTGCAGCGTGGGGACCGTCCCCTCCCTCTGCTCAGCTGTGTGTGGGGACCGTCCCCTCCCTCTCCTCAGCCGCGTGCAGCGTGGGGACCGTCCCCTCCTGGTGGCTTCCAGCACAAGCACCGCCACTCCCGCCCAGAGACACCCTCTGTGGCCAGGCAGGCCCTGCCGCGGGCTCCGGCTCCTCCGTGCTGAGCCTGCCCTTGTGGTGACTGGAGTTCCGCAGGTTCCTTCTGTAGTCTCTGGCTCCCCCAGTAGACGGCCTGTGCTTTGTGCACAGCTCTGTCACGCTCTTGTCCCAGCGAGTGGCTACCCTGGCACACCTCAGATGGCACGAATGCCCGGCTCGGCTTCTGGGGGCACCGAGGGTAACACGTGCTCCTCCTTTCACGTTACGAGGAACGTCCCACTTACTTAAAATTCTTACTGCATTTCATGTCCGAGAAGCACACATTAATTTTCACACACGTTGAGGATAGTGTGTCGTGGAAAATCATGTTCTTATACTGAATATCATCTTGTGCGCGTGTTAAAGTTTACTTCTTAAGTGTTACGTGGCACCATGGTCTCCCAATGTGCCTGGTGAGCATTTTGATATAAACCACTCATGTTTATATCACACACTTGTGTGCACACACACTCACATACACACAGGTGCACGTACACATTTTCTTCTTCCCAACAAGAGCACCAAAAAAACCCAACAAACCCACCCAGTGCTTGGGAAAGGCTTAGCGCATGAGCGTTACCACCTTCCATGGAGGCGCCTGTGCCCCATCTTTCTGCACTCTGAACCATTCTGCCTCCTACGAGGCTTCAGACCAGACAACTCCATGAGCAGTTCCAACCGCGAGGGGAACCGCAGTGGAGAAAGGGCTCAGCCCCAGGAAGCATTGGGACAATTGACCCAGCGAGGGCCAAAGGCTGCGGAAGCTCGAAGCCAAACACGGCACCAGTTCTCACCTGCTCGGTGTGGCTTCTCCTTGCCAAGCCTGGAAGGGAGTGGAGGGAGCCTGGAACAGAGGGGAGCCTGGAACGGAGGGGAGGGGAGCCTGGAACGGAGGGGAGCCTGGCATGGAGGGGAGGGTGACACTTGCCAGCCTCCGCCTGGGTGGCAGCTGGGGAGGGTGAGCGTTTGCCCCCTGGAATAAAGCAAAGAACAAGCACCGTCCTGGGCACGCACCCCTCCCGGATGGTGTGGGTTCACCGCTCCTTCAAGCCCTTGCCCAGCCGCGTGGCCCTCGGCCCTCCCTCTCCCAGACTTGATGGCTCTACGTCCAGATGGCCTCTGCTGAGACACATAGTTCAAGAACGTTCTGGAAGGCGTGCAGTGCAGTGGGGTGAGAAAGGGCAGATTTGTTAGCCGGGGAGACTGAGGGCACCGGAGGCTGGGGAGGAGACAGGCCACCCCTCCCCGCCACCCCTCCCTCCCCTCCCCACTCCCCACTCCGCCCCCCACGCCCCGCTGCATTAGGAGAACACCTGCAGCTGAGACTGAAGCGTTCCAAGGTGTCTTCTTTTTCGCTTGATTTTCCGTGGCTGCTGATGAACTAAGAACTGAGCACGAGACGCTGTGCCCTGAGCACCCACATGCACGGACAGGGCTCTCCTACCCCCGTGCACGGAGATCGTGTGGATGCCCTGCTGGAGTCACTGAGATACCGGGGTAGCCCGCCCTGCCCTTCCACTGTGACAGTCACAATAGTCCCTGCTCTTGATTCCCGCCTCCCGGGGCGCCCGGCAGTGGAAGCAATTTGCAGTTAAGATCACATTTTCTTTTGTCAGCCGTAGGGCTTGCACTCAGGGCCTGGGCTCTCTTCCTGAGCTCTTTTGTGGAAGGCCAGCTCTCCACCACTTTGAAACAGTTCTAGCTCCAGTTCTCTCCTGGCTAATTGGCAATAAGAGTCTCATGGACGTTCTTGGCCTGGTTTGCTTTGAACTGTGGCCGCTCCAGCTCAGCTTCCTCCGTAGCTAGGATTACAGGCATGAGCCACCAGCACCCGGTTTAAGATCAAACGTTTTTGCTCACTTGTTTCTTGTGCTAGTCCTGGGGCTTGAACCCAAGGCCTGGGCACTGTCCCTAAACTGGTTTTGCTCGACTGGCGCTCTACTACTGAGTGTAGCTGAAGCCCACTTCCCGCCTTTTTGCTAGTTGATTGGACTTTCCTCCCTGGTGTGGCCTCAGCCTCCCGAGTGGCGAGGATTCGAGGAATGAGCCACGGGCACCCAACTGGCACCGCCTATTTTTGAGACCGTGGCCTCGGCCCACACCCAAACCCCGGTCCTAGTTTGTGCTTTGGGCTACAGCTGCCATGAGAGGGGGACACCCACGTTCCCGCTTCAGTCACAGAGATGGACCTCAAAACAAATGAACAAACAAAGGCGCTGTACCATGGGCTGCTAAGCTCGATCTCAGCTTCTCTCATAGCGAGCGTGGCTGGCACCACGCGCGATCCCGGAGGATGAAGGAAAAACGAATGCAAGTTCTTCTTGAACCAAATGGCAGTGTCTCCGCAGGAGCGTTCTTCTGTGAAGAAACAAAGGCGTGGTTTCCTCTTGAGGGATAGCACAGCCGCAGGGCCCGGCGGTCTCCGAGGAGTCAACCGGCACCGCGCCTTCGGGTCCCTCTGTGCGGCCGGGACGCAGCACTTCCTGCCGCGTGCGTTCCGCAGAGCTGGGGACGAAGCCGCCCGGCTGCCTCCTCGCCAGGACTGGCCCTGTGTCCCTCTCCCTGCTGAGGAGGGTGACCGCGACCCCCAGCCTGAGCTGCGGGGGCCCCCGGGGCTGGAGCAGGGGACAGTCCCTGTGCCCCCGCTGCTCCGCCCGCCCCCCGAGGGCTCCTGCTCTCTGGGGGGAGACGCGGCCTGCGGTTAAGGAGCCACTTGACTTCTGCGTCCCCGGGAGCAGCTGCTCGCCCGCAGACGTCTTGCATTATTGAACACGCAGGCTGCCTCCTCAAGGCGCCTGCCATGCGGGCTGCCGTCGGCACAGGGCCGTGCTCGGAAACGCCCTGCCGTTTATTTTTGCAAACCACCCAGCCCTCACACACGCCAGCGGAGCGGGTGCCCCAAGGTCCTCTGCCCCAGGAGCCCCTCGACGGCTCTGGGGGCCCAGCCGGGGGCAGGAAGGGAGCCTGTCCCTGAAGTTGTTCCTCGAGTCAGACGTTCACGCCACTCGTTTGAACGTCCCGGAAATGTCGCGCGCTCTCTGAGTAGCCGTTTCCTTTATCAAGGTGAGCTCCCGTGACAATCTCCAGTTGGGGGCCCCGTGGCCATTGCTGTAGGGTTCCGGGACTGGGGCACGAGCTGGCGTGGCCAGACACGGGGTGGGAGAGACTTAGAATCTCCACACAGACCAAACAGGGTGCCGGGGTGTCATGATCTGCCGAGAGGCCGGTGCTCCTCGCTCGCGAATCTTTCGCCTCAGCTTAGGTACAACTGGACAGACACCAACAACAAAAAGATGATCACCCTTAGGCACCTTACACAAACACCAGCTCAGAAAGGATGAGAGACTTGAAAATATACCATAAACTTTTGGTAAAAACCATAGAGAAGATTTGGATTTAAAGGCAAGGAAAGTTGTCCGATTTTATAGCAAGGCATGCGGCATACAAGAAAAAATGATAACTAGGACTTTGCCAACATTGAAACTCTTGGTGGGGTGAAAAGTGTATGAAATGTCAAGCTACAGGCGGGCGGTGGGGGGGTTTAGCCTCACAGCTATCCAGTGTTGATAGCCAGGCCCAGCAGAGGGGATTTGGTATGTGTGTGCGTGCGTGTGTCTGTGTGCATGTGTCTGTGTGCGTGTGTGCACACACAGGTCCTATCCTCGAACATTGTTTTCTCAAGGATAATGCTCTACCACTTCAGCCACAACTCCCTTCCACTTGGATTTTTTTTGTTTAATTGGAAATGAGTCTCATGGACTTTTATACAATCAGAAAACTCTCTGGCTGAGGGAGCAGGGCCTGGGTATGCCTGGGTGTGCCGGGGCAGGGCCTGGGGTGTGCCTGGATATGCTGGGGTGTCCTGGGGTGTGCCGGGGCAGGTGCTTGTGTTTAGAGTAGGAGGAAGGAGGGCAGATGGGCACTGGCGCTCATGAAAGGAGAAAGTGGGGGCGGGGAGAGAGAAGGGGGTCTCCACTTGTGTCTTTGCAAAGGGGTGGCTACCTAGAAAATAAACAGGCTGTTCAAAATATGAACATTATATCACTCAACTAATAAGACACTCTGTTTCAAAATAAGAAGCGCATGCATGTTTGTTTTGTGTGTGTGTAAGAGTCTAAGGAATCTTTCTCTTGGAAGTGTTTAGCAAAGCTTGTCCTGGTGCTGCAGCAACCCAACAATCCTAACCCCAGCGTGCATTCCCCGCAGGCTCCTGGCTCCCAAATGGGGTCTCCGCCCCAGGGCTTTTTCCAGGAATAACTGACGTTGGCGTGACAAAACCAATCCTCAGGAAGGAACTTAGAGATGGGTGTGGCCACAGAACTGTGATTCAAGCCCTCAAGGGCAGGAGGATCACAAATTTGAGACCGGACTGTATAGCAAGAAACTGACAGGAAGGGAGGGAGGGAGGGAGGGAGGGAGGGAGGGAGGGAAAAACTGGAAAAGAAGTCAGACACTGATGGCTCATACCTATAATCCTAGCTACCGAGAAGCCTGAGATCTGAGGATCATGGTTTGAAGCCGGCCCAGACAGAAAAGTCTATGAGATTCTCATCTCCAGTTAACTGCTGTGCAGTAAAATACATCTTAAATTAGGTATGAAACCAGTCGTGAGAAAACAGAGAAGTCACATCTTTTTTTTTTTTTTTTTTTTTTTTGGCCAGTCCTGGGCCCTGGACTCAGGGCCTGAGCACTGTCCCTGGCTTCCTCCCGCTCAAGGCTAGCACTCTGCCACTTGAGCCACAGCGCCGCTTCTGGCTGTTTTCTGTATATGTGGTGCTGGGGAATCGAACCTAGGGCCTCGTGTATCCGAGGCAGGCACTCTTGCCACTAGGCTATATCCCCAGCCCGAGAAGTCACATCTTGAAGGTCCCCGTGATGGAGTCTTCTTGGGATGCTGGCAGTCTGCAGTTGGGCCAATGACAAAAACCTGCAGCCCCGACCAGAGCTTGCGCCAAGCTTTGACAGACAGAAGCCCCATGTGGGAGGGGGACCCAGCCTCAGCAAAGCACTAAACAGAAACTCCGTGTGTACGAGGAGCACAGCCAAACCACGCACGGTCTCTCCATACTTCCCAAAGCAGGCCCTCCAGGCCCTGCCCACCGAGGCAGGTTTCCAATCCACCCCACAGCCCGTCTCCGCTGCAGACCTTGCGGCTGGGTGGACAGCCCCCCATCTCCAGGTTAGGCTCCACGATGTCTGTGAAAACAGCAGCCCCAGCACCTAGCCAGACAAGGGACGGCTGTGACTCAGTTTCCACATTACATAATCAGCCGAACTCTGAAAGCAGGAGTGTGGCTCAAGTGATAGAGTAGCAGCCTGGAGCAAAAAAGCCAAGCAAGCAAAAGCATAAGGCCCTGAGTTCAAGCCTCCGTATCAGAAGAAAAAAACAACAAGTTCTGTTTTAAGTGAAAGACCAACTTGAAAAGAAAGTGATTTATGCACACACACAACCTACAAATAGACTCAGCCAGTTGTAGGGATTTAAATGCAGAAATCGTCAGACACAAGTCAAGACACAATCCAAGCAAAATGTGGTTGGAACTATGGGAATTCAGAAATTGTGGTGGGGAAACATGGGGCCAATTCTTTCCTTTGCTTCTTCTTGGAGTAGAACCTCTGGCAAGCCGGATTCTCTGGTTAGGCCAGAGCTCTCCACCTAGCTTGCCCCTTGCGCTTGCAGGGAAGGCCAGGGCGGCCCTGGGGGCGGGGCCCGGGAGCCGGGGGCGGGGCCTTGTTCGTTGGAGGTGGAGCTTTGTGTCCTGGGGGCGGGGCCTCATTCATTGGAGGTGGAGCTTTGTGTCCTAGGGGCGGGGCCTGGTGTCCTGGGGGCGGGGCCTGGTGTCCTGGGGGTGGGGCCTGGGGTCCTGGGGGCGGGGCCCGGGAGCCGGGGGCGGGGCCTTGTTCGTTGGAGGTGGAGCTTTGTGTCCTGGGGGCGGGGCCCGGGAGCCGGGGGCGGGGCCTTGTTCGTTGGAGGTGGGGCTTTGTGTCCTGGGGGCGGGGCCTGGGGTCCTGGGGGCGGGGCCCGGGAGCCAGGGGCGGGGCCTTGTTCATTGGAGGTGGAGCTTTGTGTCCTGGGGGCGGGTCCTGGTGTCCTGGGGGCGGGTCCTGGGGTCCTGGGGGCGGGGCCCGAGGCCCCACCGCACCCGGCCGCCCAGGTGTGTGTTTGCCTAGATGTCGGCACGGGGAACTGCTCATGATCCTAATCCGAGCAGATCTCGGCCGCGTGCGCCTGGGGTCCCGGAGATTTTCATCAGCTCGCCTGTGTATTACGGACAAGGCTTACGAGGAGCTCCAGGGCGAACCCGGCAGCCAGGACCCAGCCTCCTGTTTCTTTGCTGCGGAAGCTCGAGCCGCCCAAGCTGCGGGTGGGAGAGGAGCGGGCGGAGGGAGGGCCCCGGGGAGCCCGCGGGGTCCTACGGCGGGGATGAGCGGGGGCTTCTCCGCGCCCATCCACGGCGGGACGCGCCCCCACTCGCTCCGGCTGGCGACGTGGACGCCCAGCTCATTCACCCCAGCTTTCCTCGTAGATCTCTGCTGCGTGACTTCCCTGAGAGTCGTGGGTCTCTGACACCTGCCCTCCCACAGGGACAGCTGGCTCGGTGAAGCAGGGTGGATCAGTGTCCCCGAGGGGGCGGGGGGCGGGGGGGCTCACGGGGTGGCTCTGCGTTCCCATGGGGAGCAGAGCAGGGCCAGGCGCGCCCGGCAGGGCCCCATCCGTCCGGGCTGCCTGCTTCTGCCCAGTTCCAGGAGAGCCCGTTTCCTGGGGCCCGGATCCTCATCCGACGTTGGGGTCAGATATTTGTTGTCAGGGTGACGTCTCTGTCGACCTCACAGCTGTGGGGGGACGTCCGCAGGAAGCATTAAAGCCTAGGCTGACGGGACCGCAGCTGACTGGTCCTCTAATCAAAACCAAAGTAAGTCAGGAAAACGGTAGAATCTCAGCGGTAGGAGTTCCGTGTCCGGGCTTCATCACGAGGCCACCTCTGGCTCTGCCACACCCGAGGGACCCCCCCCCAGGGCCCCCGGGGCATGTGCGGGGGTGGGGGGGGAAGACCCCGCCCTGCTGGTGGTCATCGCCCATCAGACAGCGGGGAGGGGGGCTTGGGGAGGGGGGGGCACAGGAAGCAGACAGACACCTCCATTCCAGTAAACCAGCCGGGAAAGGAAGAACTACAGAAACCACGCCGCCTCTGACGGAGCGAGCCCCGCGGGCCAGGCCGGGCCTCCCCCCCCCCCCCCGCCTGCCTCGCTTCCACACGCGGGGCCTGGGGCCCGAGTGCGAGGAAAGGACCTCGGTGAGCTGCTCACGCAACACTGACTGCGTAAAGACACGCGCCGCCCATCTGGAAGCGCAGCTCGGAGCCCTGGTTCCGCAGCTCCTGGACGCAGGCCTCCCGACGCTTGGGGGTCAGCGAGGGGGGAGGGCGTGGGCCCAGCCTCGCACGCCCGGGGCCGCACGTGCCTGGCGACTGCGTGAAGACCCTCAGCCCAAAGGTGCCCTCGACCCTCGCGGGCCGCCCGGGCACGATCACCAACTAAACTCCACAGGACACCCGGGCCTGCCGAGACCGCGGGCCACGCCGCCGGTGCCGGAACGGCCTCCCTCGGCTCCCACGCCCCTTCGTGCTCGGCTTCCTCTCTCTCCAGACGGTTCCAAGCACGGCAGCATGTAATTTAGCTTTCCTAGAAATCCAGGTCTAAATTAATTATAGTTCTGCTAAAGGGGGGAAAAGATATGAGATGCCCAAGCTAAAATAAAATGAGCCAACTTCTTTTTTCCTTTCCTTATTAGATTTTAATGCTATTATTACAATAATTAAGCTTTCCATTAATTTTTTCATGCTTATTGAGTCCCAGTCCCTGCAGACGTGGAGCTGACGTAACGTGTAATTACGGGTCCATTTTCAGAGGGAAGTGTGGGGCTGGGCCGCGGACGCCACCAGGCTTCTCAAACTGAACACAAGCGAGGGGACCAGCGTGCTCTTTGCCAGCCCCCAGGCCGCCCCAGCAAGGCCCCGGCTGCCGGGCCGGTGGTCGCCCCGTCCACTCTCCTCTGTGCAGTGCTGCGGTGGTCACCCGTCCACGCTCCTCTGTGCAGTGCTGCCAGGCCAGCGGTCGCCCCGTCCACTCTCCTCTGTGCAGTGCTGCGGTGGTCACCCGTCCACTCTCCTCTGTCCCCGGCTGCCAGGCCAGTGGTCGCCCCGTCCACGCTCCTCTGTGCAGTGCTGCGGTGGTCACCCGTCCACGCTCCTCTGTGCAGTGCTGCCAGGCCGGCGGTCGCCCCGTCCACTCTCCTCTGTCCCCGGCTGCCGGGCCGGCGGTCACCCCGTCCACGCTCCTCTGTGCAGTGCTGCAGTGGTCGCCCCGTCCACGCTCCTCTGTGCAGTGCTGCCGGGCCGCTGGTCCCCCCGTCCACGCTCCTCTGTGCAGTGCTGCCAGCTGTGCTGACACCTGCGGAGCTCTGTCCTGTCCAGACCCCCCCGGGGCCCGCTGTCCAGTCACCCACTCCCCCCCCCGGGGCCCGCTGTCCAGTCACCCACTCCCCCCCCCGGGGCCCGCTGTCCAGTCACCCACTCCCCCCCCCCGGGGCCGGCTGTCCAGTCACCCACTCCCCCCCCCGGGGCCCGCTGTCCAGTCACCCACTCCCCCCCCGGGGCCCGCTGTCCAGTCACCCACTCCCCCCCCGGGGCCCGCTGTCCAGTCACCCACTCCCCCCCCCCGGGGCCCGCTGTCCAGTCACCCACTCCCGAGCGCACGCTGACCGGCAGCCCGGGACCGCGTGACGCTCTCCGGGCTGCCGGCCCCCACCCCGGCCGACCTCCCCGCGGGCCTCACACCCCTGCCCCACACAGACGGACGGCTGACCTGCTGCGCGTCACCCGGAGACTCGACACGCAGACACTGACTGACCGCCGCTGCTGGGCCTGCCCTGCCGCAGAGGGCCAGCGACTGCACACGCGCGCACCCCCACTTATCCCTCATGGTTTCTGCTGCACGCACGCGTGCCCTGGGCAGTGTGAGTCCCGGGAAGCAGGGCCCCTAGGCGAACATCTCGCTTTACGAGATGACTTTTATTTGAAGGTGTACAGTCACCCCCCCGCCAGCCCTCCCCAGGACCCCCACGCCAGCCCCTCCCCAGGACCCCCACGCCAGCCCCTGCCCTGCCGGCCTCATTCCGCCACGTTCCGTCCCCTCCGAGAGCACAGCACACCTCCCAACCGGAGGACATTGAGCGCACAGTTTCTGCTCAATTTCTACATTGTTGTTTGTGTGCTTGTTTTAGTCTCGGTTCAAACTGCTTTTCGGAAGCAATGGAATCGATCCTCCAGGTTGGGAAGTCTTGAGGATTGGGGTTCTTAGTTTTTTCTCCAACCCACGCAGGGCCAGAACATCCGTGCTGCCGGCAAGAGCGGGACCCGGACGGACGGTGGCGTGCGGGCGTCCTGAGCTGACGGATGCCAAGCCCGAGCCCGCCGGGGTCCCGGGAAGCCCGAGGCGCTGCTGAGGCCGGAGGCCCCCGGCCGGACCCGGGTCACCTCCAAGGGCCGGAGGAAAGCTGGCCTTCATCCTGGCCGCCCGAGCGACCCTCAGGCTGAAGAGCCCTCGATGACAGCAAGGCTGAGGACGGAGGCCCTGGCGGAAGCTTCTCCAGGCCCGGGGGGCCGGGCACAGTCACCTGGCTGGCGGGGTCCTCTCCACACCCCTTCCCGGGGTGGTCCCCACCAAGCTGGCCCCTCCCTCGCGTTCTGCCCGCCTCCTGACGGAACAGAACAATTCCCTGGCCCCGCTGCGGGGCTGGCGGCTACCCCACCGACTCTGCCCTCCACAAGGCCCAGCCCCTGTGGCGTCTGACCTCGGAGCAGATCTGGGGCTGCGGGGTGACGAGGGCACCCGCCAGGGCACTTGTGGAGGGGTTGTCAGGCCAGCGTGTCCAAGGCCCACGCAGCTGGCCGGCCGCTCCTCTTCCCTGCCTGGTGGAAGCTGCTCTTGAGCCAACGCCTCGCGGCCCCTCGGCTCCTCCTCTGAGGGACTGGCAGCCCCCCACCCTGCCATCAGCCCCCGTGGGGGCGGGGGAAGCCCGCCCCTGCTGCTCTGTCTGTCTGGATCCCCCACCCTCTGGGCCTTGGCGGCTCCACGCCCCTGGGCCCCACAGCCCGTGAACAGCCAGCCGCAGGAGGTCACAAGTGTCAGCCTCCCCGAGAATCTGCCCCAGCACCCCAGGCCATGAGCACCACCCCGGGGCTGGCGGTGCGGCCCAGTGCCCCCCCCGGACCCCCTCCCTCTGCCCGCCTCACCGGGGGTCTTTGATCTATCTCGGATGCACTTGCGAGCTGCAGGTGGCTGCGTTAAAGCAAGTGCTTTCTGGGCTGTCCCTCACGGGCCACCAGCCCGGCGCCAGACCCAGGCGACTGGGAAGTGAGCTGCCTCCAGGAGTCGTTCCCCCCCCCCCCCCCCGGCTCCCACCTCGATGGGGATCCCGGGAGAGCAGACACCCTTCCTTCTGCCAGCTCCGCCCAGGGCCCTGCATTTATGTCTGTCCCGACCTCCCCTGCCGCACTCACCTGCTGACTTCCTGCACCTGCACTCACTCCCTGGCTCCCGTTCCCTCCGCAAATGGAATAGTGTCTCACCACAAGGGGTCACGTCTGGGGAGCAACAGGAAATACACGAGGTAGGAGGGTGCTGCCCAGCACGGACTCCCGTCTCTCTCTCTCCAGCAAGGTCAAGGTGGCCAGCTGGAAGGTGACCGCCCCGACAGGGCTCCTTTCTCTCTCCCAACACCCTGCATCTTCATTCTGCTTCATCGTGTTAAGTGCAAACAAAAGGAAAGAAACAAAGGGCTAAACATATCAAGGAGAGTAAAAGCCGGGCGCATATGCTGGCTCGTGTAATTCCCTGGTAGAAACCATGGCGCATCCTCAGTATGTGATTTCTTTGTCATTACTGCACAGCAGAAAAAAGACATCAGAGCCCTTGGAAATAGAGAGCAGGCCACAGGGCTAATCCAGGATTAAGGAAAATGAGCTTTGAAGACAGATGGAAAACTCCTTCACCCATATGGCCAAGAAGGAACACAAAAGACAAATAAATTGAGGATTGGGAGTCAGTGGGCAGATACTGTCAGTTAGGGTTGTTTATTTCACTTTAACACTTGAGTGCATTCAGAGGAGAGACACAAGGAAGGACTCTGCTTGGAGCCAAGGACAGGACGTCTGTAGTAAGCCCTGTCACCAGAGGGGGCGCCAGCTCCCGGCCCCCCTCACCTGCCCCTTCTGCTTTCTGCCCCCGGACCACCTGCCTCTCCCCTGTCCCCAAGGTCAGCTCCCCACCCCTCATCCAACAGGCCCCCCTTGTCCTTCACCCACCACTGTTAGACATAGCTGGACAGTCGCTGAGCCAGCCTAGGTCTCCAGCCAGACGCCAGCTCCGCAAGGGTTCATCTGGCCTTGGGCCTGTCTGAGCCCACCATCCCATTTCAGCCCTCTCCATGGATGGATAACTGCGACACGTGTGCTACGACGTCACACAAACGCATCAACCGAAGGACGTGAGTCACAGGTCATTGTTTCTCCACAGAAGAGGATTGCTGGGCAGCTCAGAGGCAAGAGCAGAGGTCTTCAGATGGTACTGGGAGCGTGGTATAAGGACCCGGGGTCCCTTGGATACCAGAGGAGGGGGAGCAGAGGTACTGCACTGACTTCTAGGAAAAGCCGAGAGTGGGTGTGTTGACAAAACAGAAGATATGGGCGCTGGCAGGCCTCGCTGGTAGAGTTCTTCCCAGCTGTTCTTTATTGCGAAGTTCTCTTTCTATTCTATGGTCCATAAATACCTCCATCCTCTTTGCAGTACAACGATTAGAATCTGCACAACTTAACCTATATATTATAAAAATGACATTGCAAATGATTGTTTTAATCAAAGGAGAACTGTATGTTTCCCTTTTCTATATGGAAGAAGATAGCCACGCACCTGGGTCGGTCGTGTTCCCTTTGCTTCGTTAGTCACCAGCCTTTGAGGAAGCATTACTACAGAGCTGAAGGTAGTTTGTCTGAGGATGTTGAATCAAGCTCCTCCCCTCAATAGCAACACCTATTTATCCACCCATTCACCCACCTACCTATCCACCCGTCAATCTACTGACCTACCAGTCTACCTGTACTTGTGTCTCTTTCATCATCTATTTCTCCATCCACCTACTACCATCTATCCATCAATCCACTTACCCACCTGTACTGGGGCCCCCCCAAGGGAGGGGACCACAATGTAACGGGGTCTGAGGGTGGGGGATCCCCCATCCCTCCAGGAGTCCACCACTCAGAGGCAGTCTCAAGTAAAAAGATGGATTTATTGGGGAAGTAAAAAGTATACTGACTGGCCAGGGTCAGGGCCCAGACTCGGGAGCTGGAACCGCGCGCATAAAAAGCAGGCCGGGAGGCCAGGGCCGCAGCCCAGACTCGGGTGCTGGGACCACGCACCCCGGGCCACGCTCGGGGTCGGGGTATAAAGGCAAACACCACATGGTCAAGCCTGCCACACGCAGGTGGCCAGTGGGGTTACAACACTCACAGAGCGTGCCAGGTCACACGCAGGTGGCAATGGAGTTACAGTCTGTCTCACAGTATCTGTTTGAAGCAACCTATCGTTCTAGTTAGAATTGGCGTGCATGGATTTGGTGGGGCTCACAGGATGCAGGCGGATTCGCCTACTCACGGGAGGGCACAGGTTTAACCTTGAAGGATCCTTGAACCTTCCACACCTCAGGTGGTCAAGCAGCTTACACAATCTCATCGTAGTGAAGGGGAACTTCCCTGGATAGGGCAGGGGAGAGCTTAGTGAAGGTGGAGTCATCTTCCGCTCTCTTTAATCTGAGATGGAGTCAATCTGATGCCCCTCCACAGCCAATGATGGCGCCGGCCAGATCTGACCTCCATATTACACCACCCACACCCTCTACCCACCCCTTCATCCACCCACCTATCTATGTATCACCACAATCCATCCATCCACAATCTATCTGTCCATCATCCAACTACCTTCCTCTCATCCACTCATCCCTTCATTCACCACCACCATCTATCCACCCACCCACCCCACCCACCCACCCACCCACCCACCATCCATCCATCCATCCTCCACTGATTCATCCATCCACCCATGCCTCCCACTGACTCGTCCACCTATCCACCAATCCGTCCATCGACCTATTCTCCATCCATCCACCCACCCTGACCTATTCACCCACCTATCCACCCATCTACCCATCCACCGATCGACCCACCCACACATCCATTCACCCTCCCACTTCCCCTGATCATTGCAAACAACTGTTTATCAATCCCTCTACCTGCCACCTTGCCTATACCCACACGTCTACCCACTCATCCACTCATTCCACTGCCCACTGTCTTGGGAACGCCCACCCAGCCGCGGGATTTGCCCCTGACGTGCCCACATGTGTCAGCGTGTGGGCGCCGTGCACTCTGTGGAAATCCTACCTAGAATGATGGGAGGAAAAGAGAGCCAGGTGTCCCCGCGTGCACTGGAGACATGAGAGGGGCGCTGCGCCAGCAGCTGGGGGGTGCTCAGGAGTCATGCTCAGCGGCAGGAGCCAGGTTTCTGGAGATTGCTGGAGGCGCTGCGTGGAGCGTGGAGGGCCCTGGGAATTGCCGGCTGGCCCTTCACCAGCGTGCCGGGCCCTCCAGTCCGCGGTGGGCTGGGTTGCCTTTGTGTCTAATGAGATGCATACAAGCATTGACATAGCCTTTGACACGCCTCTCGTGAATGCAGGGAGGCCCCTGTTCGGTCTGCCCAGGCGGTTAAAGAGAGACCTAAATAAATAAAGAAGCCCCTAACCCGCCGTGGGGGTCAGTGGCTGCCGTGGGGCCGCTACGCTGCCGGGGGCATCTGACTACCGATCTTAAAACAGGAAGCCATCATCCGAGGCTCTCAGTCGAGACGGAGCCCCGAGCGGGATCGGTGGGGGGCCCCACCCTGAGAGGGGGGACCCCCCCCAACCACAATACCCTGCGTGATTCCAGATCTCAACCCAAGCGGTCGTGCGCTGACGTGACATCTCTGGTCACTCCCGGGGACAGTGCGGGAGAAAGGACCAGTGTGTAATTTAATTGCTTTTCCTTCGTCCCTCAGGTCTGCATATTATATTATATTGAAAAGTAATTATGCAGTGGAAGTAAAATGTCAGCCCGCGCTGTCTGGGAAGCGGCGGCACAGATGTGAATTGTCCTGCCCGGTGCGTCCTGCAGTCGTGTCCATCCCTCCCTCCCCGGCCCCTCGCCACGGTGTGAGCCCGGGGACACACGATGGGATTTGCTGTTGGGGTGTCGCGGGGCTTTTTTTTCTCCCCCCCCCCCCTTGCGGCATCTAGATCCCAAGCTGAGTGGCCTTGTTGGCAATGATTGATTACCCAATATCTAATTAAACCTGATCCAATCACTTATTATGCAGAGTGGAACAAACAAACTGAAGGCGACTGTCAGCCCCGTGATTGATGATGCAGCCGGCCTGGCTTTTGTGGCTCCTAATGTCCCGAGCTTGTTACAACCAGGCGGAGCCACACTGGACCAGGCACCTGTCACTCCCTCGCCCGCCCCGCCCGCCCCGCCCGCCGTGCCCCTCCTCCCCTCGCTCCCGGCCCACGCCGAGATGCCGAGCGGGGAGCAGGGGAGGGAGGCTGGGTCCCCGGGATGGGGGGGGGGGTGCTGTGGGGGTCAGTTCCGTGATGGGGTTAAATCCTCCCTGAAGAGGGTCGGCCGTAATTGGAGAGGCCCTCCGGGGCCCCCGCTGAGAGGCAGGCATGCGTGTGCTGTGGCTGCGTGGGAATGCGTGTGTGTGCGTGCGTGTGTGTGCGCACACGCCCGGGAGAGGCCCGGGGCAGGCCCTGGCGGTGATGCCCCGAGGAGGGGGGAGTGGCAGGTAGGACCTCGGAGGGGAGGCACTGCTTCTCTATTGTCTGCCAGGCAAGGTTCTCTTAGCAGCTCTCATTTATAAATTTTTCAGTTTTAATGTTTTAATTATTTAAAATGCAAATAGGCTCAAGAAGAAAGCAGCAGAAAAGGTAAATTCCCTACAACAATTCCCCCGGTGAGGGGCCTCTGGGGGGCCGAGCGTCTGCCCGGGGCGCCCGCGGGCACCGCGTCCCCGAGGCCGGGGGTCCCCCGGGCCGGGTGGGTCCCTTCCGAGGCACACGGTCCGGGGGGATGGAGGGGCGTCTGGCTGCCCAGGACAGGGGGCAGTGCCGGTGGCCAGGCCTCACAGGGCGGCAGGAGACCGGCACGGGCTGGGCCGGGCGTCGCTGCCAGGCCAGCGGGCTCGAGGTCGTCGGCTCTGCACGCGCCTCCCGGGACGCCGTCCGGTGCGGCTCCGGTCCTGCCGCGCGGCGTGGGGGTCTGCGCGGCGCACGGGGCCCGCCAGGACTGCCCTCAGCCCTGGACTCCAGGAGAGGAGGGCGGGCTGGGCACCCCCCCTGAAGCCCCCCGCCCGCCTCTCGCCCTGGCAGCAGCCCCTCTGACCCTGATGGCCGGTGTGGCCGGCCCGGGGCATGGCGCCCTCTGTCCCCGGCGGGGTCGTTTCTGCCCCACCTGGCACAGGGGGCATCAGGAGACGCTGAAGGGCGGGGCTGGAACACTTGGCATCTCCCAGGGCTGTCTCCTCTCCATGGTTCTGTCCCTGCAGCCCCTGTCCTCTCCGAGGGCGGAGGGTGGGTGAGGCCCTTGGAGGGGGTCGTCCTCCCTGTGACCCTGCCCCAGTGGGGGGGGAAATGGGAAAATTGTAGGGGTTTGTGTTTCTTCTGGGGGAGACGGCGCAGGCCGAGGTCAAGTCCACACGTTTCTGGAGTTACAAAAGGAAGAGGAGGGCGGGAAGGAAGGGGGAAAGAGAGAGGGAGGGAGGGAGGGAGGGTGAGGAAAGGAAGGAGTGGGGGGAGGGAGGAGAGAGAGAAGAAGAGGGGGAGAGAGGAGGAGAGAAAAGAGAAGGGAAGGAGGGAAAGGAATGGAGAGAGGGAGGAAGGGAGGGAGGGAGAAGGAGGGAAAAGAAGGGAAGGAGGTGAAGGGAGAGGGAGAGAGGGAGGGAGGGAAGGAAAGGGAGGGAGGGAGAATCTGCCCGCAAATTCCTTCGCCTGCAGCCTGAAGTCCCCCTTGCGAGGACAAGGCCACGGTGACCGTCTCTCGCCTGAAGCCGGCGTGCCAGCAGCCTGGGGGGCAGCGAGTGCGGGCGGCAGGGGCTGGATGGGCTTCTTCTGGAGAGAGACAAAGGGTGGGTTTCCCCCCGACACGGGCTCTCACCCGAGCGTCGTAGTTTGGGGAATTCCCCTTTTCTAAGCCGATCACACTCCTTCCCACGCGCAGTGGGTGGGTGAGCCGCAGCCCAGAGCGGAGAGAGGACGCTGCCCACGGGCGTGTGCGGCCCTGTGTGCCTGTGCCCAGCCCCACGTGAACGCCCTCTGAGGGGGCCGCGGGCGAGGCTCTCCTCTCCGCCAAACGCCTCCTGGGCGCGCCCATCGGCCAGAGCCGTCACAGACACGCAGGGGGTCGTTTTCCACATTTCGGCTCAAACTCCCGATGCGAGTGTGGTGTCTGCTGTGTAAGCTTTGTCCCTTTCCTCAGCAGATCACCTACAATCCAGAGACGGGACGGCTCAGGGCGGGCCACGGGCTCGCGCTCTCTCGCTCATGCCCCTGGCTCTTAGGAGCCTGGGGGTGGCCCCGGGCGTGTCACCGGAACCCTTGTCTGTGGGCTGTGGGGAGGACGTGGGGAAGCCACGGCTCCCATTCCTGGGGCCCTTCGGGTCTTCAGGGCAGCAGTCCAGTGAAGAAGCCCGGACGAAAGAGAGGTGTCGCAGAAGCTCGAGGTCCAGCACGGGGCACAGACGTCACACCTGGGAACCACATGGCTTCTTTTTTTTTGACTCTTACTTTATGTTTCCTCTGTCCAGTCTGGCGAGTGGCCCTCTTGTTCTCATAATCACTAAATTAGGATAGGAAATCGGTGGCTAAAGGGCAATTTCGGGCTCTACGTGGCCGTCCAGAGCTGCGGTCAAGTGAGAGCTTATGAAACCGAGTTCTTTCTGTCTCATTCTACCCACGATTAGAGCCTGATGTGGGAGTCCAAGAGCAAAAGAAGGCCAGCACGAGTCAGAAAGTCTCGGGTGTCCACGGTTCAAGCTCTACAGAAGGATTTGAGCCCAACGCCCTGAGCACCAGCCTCAGAACTATAGACGATGACCATGATGATGGTGATAGTGATGGTAATAATAATAACAATAGTAATAAACAACTACTGGTGACATCGGCTATCTCCCGGTGGTAGGACAACTGACCAGCGTCACTTTTAACCCAGCCAGCCTGGGTGGGTAACGAGCAGAGTAAAACAAACCAACCAACAAATCCCCTGGAACCCAATCAAGGATTTTCACAGCACAGAGGGCAAGTGTTGCTTGCAAGGACACGCGGAGGCCAACCGCCCGGCAGGGCCAAGCGGAGCCGGGGAGGCCTCCCTCCCAGAGCGGGACTTCTGGGATGCCAGTCTCCAAATTTCCCCTTCAATTAATCTCTGGAAATTGGGTGTCTGGCCCTCGCAACAACAGCCTCTGGCGTCTTCAGCAACTGCGAGGAAAAATTATCTGACACATATCAAACAAGCAAGCAACGACACTGGACAGCATTCATCAAAACTTTCTCATTTCCCGAAGAATTAAGCATTAAATAATTAATCCCGGCACTACAGGCAGCTGTAAAAGAGGCCTCACGCCTCCCTGCTGGTAGGAATTTGTCCTTGTCTAAAAGACTAGATTGATATATTTATTATTTATCAGATTAATCATGGCGGGGAGCGTTATAGATTGGCAGCGGGGCCCAGCCTGCCATGGCGTCTGGCGTCACCCGGGTGGGGGGGCCTGGTTGCTGCCACGCGCGGAGGGCCGGGGAAGGCCGCTGCCCACGGCTCCCCTCTCCAAGGAGAGGAGCTCACACCTTCTTCTTTGTTTTAAAGAGAAGGAGAAGACCGTTGCGGAGGGCGGGAGGCCCCGAGGACGGTGCCCGGCCCAGCGTGGGGCGGAGGACGGAGGAGGCCCCCGGCCTGTGCGGGGGGGAGGCCGGGCTGTGGGCGCGGCCGGACGGCGCTCTGCGGAGCCGGGGGGGCTAACCTCACCTTCCGGCCCGGGCCTCGCCCGTGGGGGACCCCTCCGCGCCCCCGCCCCTCCGTCCGCGCCCCGAGGTCGCTCATGGGAAGCAGCCTGCTCCCTGTGACTCGGCTGGCGCGTCCCGTCTGCGAGGCGGAATCCCCAAGCCGCAGGTGGGTCTGGAGACCTGGACTCGGCCAGTGGAGCAGCAGAGAGCAGGGCTGAGAAAGAACAGTTTTCAGACCAGGGTGACTTCGAGGCCCAGTCCCAGGGTGGACCCCATCCCGGCCGCTCAGCATCTACCTCCTCAGAAGCGGGGCGGACCCGAACGCTCAGGGGCTCACAGTCCACAGGCACCCACGGAGCCATCGTTAGGGGCCCAAACTCTGGGGAAGCCTTGGAATCCCATGTTTATTCACAGGTGCTTCAAACAGAACCCAGAACACCGAGGAAAGTAAAACTGGGGAGCGCGGGGCAAATCGGCCAACGCGGAAACTTTCCTACAGGCCTCGGGAGACTTGCAGGCTGCATCGCGCCGTGTGTGACACCCGGGCCGGATTAACAGACAGCACTTCCCCTTCCCTGCCGGGCCCTGGGACACCCGTCCCCACGCTGGCCTGCTGTGGTCACTTCCTGACGGCCGCTTCCCCCCGCCCAGTTTAGCTGCCTCCTGGCTTAGGCAGGGAGAGGCTGGGAAGGAGGCAGGAGGATCGAAGCACACCGGGACCGCTCGGACAGCTGCCGGGAGGTGGCTGCAGCCTTTGTAAAAGCCACATCTGGAGGCCGGGACTGAGGAAGCCCCCCACCCCCCGCTTTCCGGCAGCCCCCGGGGCTGGGGGTGGGGAGGGCGGCTCTGAGGGGTCTGAAGGGAAGCACCTGCTGGCTTCCTGGAGTTCTCCAATGCGTCACCTTTTCCTAAGGGGAGTGCTAACCTTCTCTCCTTCCATACAACACACCTTTTCCTAAGGGGATGCTGGTTCACAGATTAAGATAAAACGTTCTGTTTTGCAAGTGGGAAACCTAAAACACGGCCCTCCTTAGCGCGACTTTTCGGTGTAACAACTTTTCCAGACTCCACTCAGCTACGTGCTGTCCCTCCGCTCCGCTCCGCAATGACTCAGTGGGTGTGACAGAAATGCCACCTCTTGGCAAGGTGGGTTGAGCCCCCTCACGAGGCACCAGCAGCACAGAGCCCTCCCTCCCTGCGTGCGGAGTTGCAGAGGGGAGGGGAGGGAAGGGGAGGTCAAATTTCCTTTCCACTGCCGAGTGACTTTGCAAACCTTCGGAGCCATCTCTTCTCTTTTCCTTTCAGTCTGGTGAGCTAGATGTCGTTTCCATCGTTGTGAACATCACAGGTATTTCCTGTGCCACAGGGCCTGCTGGGTGCTCTGTAGAATCAGACCCAGCCGTCCCCCGTCCCCTGGGGAACAGGCAGGTGAGCCGTGGGACTGGACGCTGACACTCCCTGGCACAGCCCGGAGGGGGCCCAGGCTCTCTGGCCCTGCAGGAGGCCGTGACTGAGAGTGAAGGAGCTTCACAGAGGGAGGGCGGGGGGGGGGGGACCTTCCCATGGGGGCTGGATGGGGCAGGGCAGGGAGTTCGATGGCGCCCATCCTTCCCACGTGCTAGCCCATGAGGAAGAACCGCTGAGCTGAGCTGCAGTCATGAGTGGCTGCTCCCTGGCTTACACAGCCAACGACAAATCAATGAGAAAATTAAGTGGAGTTCAACTCTGTGAATGGCGCCAAGTTTGGGTGAAACCACCGGAGTCTTGAATATTCTTAAACCAAATGAGGACTCGGATCTGAGGCGGCTGTGGAGAGGGAACTGAACTGGCCCCGCAACTGTGGACAGCTGCACATGCCCTAGGCAGATATTTGATACTGTAAATGTTATTCTGTGTCAAAGAAACCCCAAAGCTTTTTTTATTGATACTTACTTAACTTTAAAAAGAACAAAAAAGAGACAAGAAACATAGCTACACAAATTAAGATGATAAAAGCAGACCGTGCTTTGCGAGCTTCACTGTGCTTTGATAATAAGAGTCTAATCTTACTTTTCAGAAATAGGACATTTGTCTTATTAAAAATAAATATTTTATACATGTTTTCATAATTCCCTTTAGAACAGACGGCTCTTGGAGTTGCTCGTTGCTTCCATCTTTTCCCAACTGGGTCTGGTTACGGGGGGTGATTAGCTCTTCACTGAAGCTGTTCCACCCCACTGAGAATTAATACTTTGAATTTGTGTCATTAATTTCATACCTGACCCTGAGCTATATTTTTATTACATTAAAGAGTTCTGGAGTAGACTATGTTCATTTAGAAAGAAGTAATCCCGCCGAGAATACATTGAAGCCTTTTCTGTTTTCCCTGTATCATTTGTAACAATCTGATCGAATGTTCCTTGGACAGAAGCTCTCCAGAATGCAGCCTCTCTGGGTGAGCAGGCCTCAGGCCCTGGGCAGCACAGCACAGCTCCTCTGCACAACTGCACTGCTTTTCCACACTGTGCTTGCTGGGGGGGGGGGGGTCACTAGATGATTTGCAGGAGACCACGTGGGAGACCACGCAGGAGATAAGCAGCAGGTCATGCAGAAGACCAGACAGGACACCGTGCAGGAGTCCACGCAGGAGTCCACACAGGAGACCACGTGGGAGACCACACGGGAGACCACGCGGGAGACGACGCAGGAGAGAAGCAGCAGGTCATGCAGAAGACCAGACAGGACACCGTGCAGGAGTCCACACTGGAGACCACGCAGGAGACCACGCAGGAGACCACGCAGGAGTCCACACGGGAGACCACGCAGGAGATCACGCAGGAGACGACACAGAAGATAAGCAGCAAGTCATGCAGAAGACCACCCAGGGGGCCGTGCAAGAGGCCACTGGCAGGCCACACAGGAGCCCCAATGCAGTCACAAAGCTCTCAGTGTCTTCTCCGAGCAGCGCTGAGCAGTGACCGGCTCCTCCCAGTGCTGGGGACGTGAGCAGTGAGGACAGCGCGCCAGGACAGCAGCGCAGCTCGCCCAGCTCACCCTGTCTTTCTTTGGGCTCCACTCTTTACTGTAGCCCAGTGCGGGAAAGTCCACCCAGCTGCCCTCAGGCTGCCCCAGGACTCTGAGCTGGAGCAGGACAGACTCCCTGCATCCCTGTCACCCCAGGGCACCCAGCTGGCCATGCCCATCTGCCCCTTGTGCGAGCCCAGGGTGTCGAGCAGTACAGACTAAGGCATGGCACTGAGCAGCATGAAGACAATCTCAGAGAGGCCAAGGGGTCCAAAGCCCTGCCCGACCTCCGCCCGGCCTGCCCAGCCCAGCTGCAAACGTCTTTTCTGCTTCAGAAAAGCAGCCAGGATCAAAACTGTACTTCTATTCATAAACTGTCACGATCTGACACACGTGCACACTTATGCATACACAGCCATGCACACTTACACTCAAGAACCCACATGTACTCACACATGCACACATGCTTCCCATGTCATCTCTACTGCCCTGCTTCATGAGAAACCACCGCCCCACAGTCTTCCTGAGTGACCCTAGTGGGGTGGCATCTGCCCGCAGGAAGGGTTAGAATAGCATCGCCATCGCCCCTTCCCCTCCCCCCAGCTTCTGGACAGATGGGTGGCACCAAACCAGAGACTTAGTCCATCTCCTGGCCTGTGGCTTTGCCCTTGACCAACTTTACTTAGGATGTCCAAGATAAGTTCTACAAACTCACGTCCACCTCCCCTAAGAATACAAGTGCCTGGCCACCAGAGTGCGCAGCTGTGGACAGAACAACATAATGAAGACTAGAGCTGAGGGTCTTGCTCTCAAGCAAGGTGGGCATCTACTAGGTGCCAGACGAAGGCCGGTGGCACCAGGAAAGCCAGAGTCGGCCATGCGCCTAAGAAACCACTGCAGGTAATGTGTTAGGCAAATATCAGAGGGGTGCACACAGGCCCCAGAGCGCTGTGGATGTTCCACTGACAGACTTTTAATTACATGTTCTGTTGGAATTTTTTTCTCCAAAGAATTAGAAGGAGCAGCCTCACTTGCAGCACAAGGCCGCCTCGGGAGCCGCTCTGTGGACCGGGCCTGCCCTACGGGTCGCTGCACGCCTATCCTGTTGAGTGTCACCACGGTTGGCTTTTGAAGTCAAGGGTACAGTGATTGTGCTCAAATGCTCATTATTTGCCCTCGGTGCAGTCCTTGGAGATCCTCTTTAGAAGCATTCTGTCCGCACAGCACCGGGATTCTTTCCACCCTGTGAAGGCCTCTGGGGAGCACTTCTGTTGGGAGCTGGTCAGCTGAGACCAGGCATCGGTTCATGGAACAGAACATCTCCCTTCCTGTGGGTGCTGCGCCTCGCTCAAGGGAGGCCCCAGGTCTTCACTCAGACCCTGTGAGCCTCTGAGCAGACACTGGAGAGATGTGGGCCCTGGGGACAATGCCCAGTTCCTCCGGGAGCGCCCTGAAGCCTGCCCACCTCTGGAAACCCGACCTTCCACGCCTAGAGAAGATGGCACACAAGACCTATTTACCCAGGCTTCCCCATGGCACTCAAGCCCTTGCCCTTCTGTGATAGCCGAGCTCTCTAACGTTCCAGAGCCAATCTCCACACTGGGCAAGTGCGGTGCCAGAGGCGGGGAGGTCCACCCGGGGCGTGCACACCCGGGGCGCTGAGCCAGAGGCGGGGAGGTCCACCCGGGGCGTGCACACCCGGGGCGCTGAGCCAGAGGCGGGGAGGTCCACCCGGGGCGTGCACACCCGGGGCGCTGAGCCAGAGGCGGGGAGTGGAGCGATTCTCTCGGAGGCCAGGAGACTGCCCAGTGAGCTCCCAGCAGCTGGGCCACCCATTGTGATCTGGTGTCCCCAGTAGACCCATGAGCCCTCACAGGGCTCCCCGGGCCCCGTCATTCTTCTGATGCATCTGCAGTCCGGGGCCCCAGGGATGGAGGATGGAGGCTTAGAGCCTGGTCGCCATGATCTCTGGCTGAGTCAAGAGGGAGGACTTTGTGCTTGGAGAAGCCTGGGAAGTGCTCCCTGCTCCCACAGGAAGGCAGGACCTGCACCGGCACCTCTCACAGGTGAGCGTCTGCCCCCTCGTGCTGGGGGCCCCTGCATCAGAGGCCTTGCGGCTCTGCTCACGGGGTGAACCCGGCTTCACGGGGACATTGCAGCGGCCCACCGAGCTTCCCCTCAGAAGACAGCGTGCAAGCGTGTGCACTTCGCCAGGCATGGAGACTGTCACCGTGCACCCAAGGCCCTGGATCCCAGCACCCAGGCACTGGCACCCTGGGCCACAAATCCCTACCTTCATTGGTCTGAGGTTAGACTCCGCATCAAACATGAGGGTATGGTGCCCAAGGCAGAGAGGAGAAAGGGGGAGGGGAGCCTCAGGGAGTACTGAGGACCCAGTCCCTGACTGAGTCACTGTGAGGTGTGAGGACCCTGGGTGAGTGAGGTATGAGGTGTGAGGACCCTGGATGAGTGAGGTGTGGGGTGTGAAGACCCTGAGTGAGTGGGGTGTGAGGTGTGGGAACCTGGGTGAATGAGGTGTGGGGTGTGGAGACCCTGGGTGAGTGGGGTGTTAATACCCTGGGTGAGTGAGGTGTGAGGACCCTGGGTGAGTGGGGTGTGAGGTGTGAGGACCCTGGATGAGTGAGGTGTGGGGTGTGAGGACCCTGGGTGAGTGGGGTGTGAGGACCCTGGGTGAGTGGGGTGTGAGGACCTTGGGTGAGTGGGGTGTGAAGTGTGAGTACCCTGGGTGGGTGAGTTGTGATGACCCTGGGTGAATGGGGTGTGAGGATCCTGGGTGAGTGGGGTGTGAGGACCCTGGGTGTGAGGTGTGAGGTGTGAGGACCCTGGGTGTGAGGTGTGAGGACCCTGGGTGAGTGGGGTGTAAGGTTTGAGGACCCTGGGTAAGTGGGGTGTGAGGTGTGAAGACCCTGGGTAAGTGGGGTGTGAGGACCCTGGGTGAGTGGGGTGTGAGGACCCTGGGTGAGTGAGGTGTGAGGACCTTGGGTGAGTGGGGTGTGAGGACCTTGGGTGAGTGGGGTGTGAGGACCTTGGGTGAGTGAGGTGTGAAGACCTTGGGTGAGTGGGGTGTGGGGAGTGAGGACCCTGGGTGAGTAGGGTGTGAGCTTAGGAACCCTGGGTGAGTGGGGTGTGAGGACCCTGGGTGAGTGGGGTGTGAGGACCCTATGTGAGTGAGGTGCGAGGACCCTATGTGACTGAGGTGTGAGGACCCTGGGTGAGTGTGGTGTGAGGACCCTGGGTGAGTGAGTTGTGAGGACCCTGGGTGAGTGGGGTGTGAGGACCCTGGGTGAGTGAGTTGTGAGGACCCTGGGTGAGTGAGGTGTGAGGACCCTGGGTGAGTGGGGTGTGAGGACCCTGGGTGAGTGGGGTGTGAGGACCCTGGGTGAGTGCGGTGTGAGGAGCCTGGGTAAGTGGGGTGTGAGGACCCTGGGTGAGTGGGGTGTGAGGTGTGAGGACCCTGGGTGAGTGGGGTGTGAGGACCCTGGGTGGGTGGGGTGTGAGGACCCTGGGTGAGTGGGGTGTGAGGACCCTGGGTGAGTGGGGTGTGAGGACCCTGGGTGAGTGGGGTGTGAGGACCCTGGGTAAGTGGGGTGTGAGGACCCTGGGTGAGTGGGGTGTGAGTTGTGAGGACCCTGGGTGAGTGGGGTGTGAGGACCCTGGGTGAGTGGGGTGTGAGGTGTGAGGACCCTGGGTGAGTGGGGTGTGAGGACCCTGGGTGAGTGGGGTGTGAGGTGTGAGGACCCTGGGTGAGTGAGGCTTGCACTCACACTCCCCAGAAGATGAGCACAGGGCTGTGGGCCCCGTCCCGTCTGTTGGGTCCGGAAGACACAGGCACTGCGCATCTTGGGGGCCCAGGGTGGTCAGCGTGATGAAGACGGAGTTGCCAGAGGCCACTTGGTGGGGCGTCCTGGCTGGCCTGGCCTGCGGGGTGTCAGAACCGTATGCAGATGCGAGGCCTTCCCCGCGTGGAGTTACCTCACGGCCTTGCACCCCCACCCCCCCCGCGCAGGGCAGGTGGGGAGGGGTGCTGCGTCCACCCCCACGGGAGCGGTGACAACGGCAGCCTGTGCGCATGTGGCGGGCTTCGGCCTTCCTCACGGCAGGGCCCTCCCCGCGTCATGGGGCCAGGGCCTCCTCGTGATGGTGGCCTTGCAGGGCCCATGGCAAGGTCATCCGCAGTCCCTCGGAGCATGCTTGCTGCAGGGCTTCTTCCTTCCCCATCACTGCACGCACAGTCCCGAGCGTGCAAACACACACACATCTCTGTGTGCAAACACACAAACACAAACACACAGATTCACACACAGATGCGCACACACAGGTGCATAGACACCGATATACCACTGGCACCCCCTACGTCCACACATAAATGTGTACCCTACACATTTCATATACTCTTCATGTGTGTACACACAATATACACTCACATGTGCAAATTACACAAGCCTACATAGGCAGTGTCTATACATGCATCTCTACAACACACTCATAGACACCCTCGTGTGTGTGTCCATACCACCAGCACACACATGAAGATACACACGCATGGTAACACATCTACACATACCTGTGCATACAACTGCGGGCACGTACTTCCACTCGCATGTACTTTACATGCAAAGTGCATTTCCACACATGAACACCTATAGTCACCTGCACACATATACGTACATCCACTCACATGTTTATACACATGTACATTTGTGCCTTGCCCAAAGGACTTTGTCCCCTGTGTGAAGTCATGGACCCTTGCAGCCTTTGGACAAGATGGCGCCCGTAGGATTTCACCTCTCACTCGTTTCCGGCCTGGCGGGGACTTGTTATAGCTCTGGCGACAGTCCGTGGCCTCAGGTCTCACCTGCCCTGCCACCCACAACGTGGCAAATGTGTTCATCCTCCTTGCACACGCGCACGTGCTGGTACAGACCCCCGCACGTGCCCACCGGTTCATGCTGTTCATACATCCATGCACATGCAGCACAACTCCACATGGGTCGTGCACACAGACATTCCACGCTTGCTCATTCACGCGCGTGCACACAGATACACACTACACTCTTCGTGTTCCCTTGTACACACACCCAGACATTCGCACACATACATGCTCCTCGTAGGCCCATGCCCGTACAGCACACACACACACACGTAGATCCACGGTGGGGACATACATTCCATATGTGCCCTGCGCACACACAGGCACACACTCTGCATGCGCCTTGCACACACATGCACACATCCCATTTGTGCCCATTGACAAACATGCACACAGTCTACATGTATCTGTGCACACACTTTACACATACCCTGCGTACCTGCACAAACCCTACGTGTGCCCGTGAACACACATGCATATGCTCTATGTGTGATTGTGCACACACAGGCATGCGTTCTACACATGCCATGCACACACAAGCACACACATGCACAAATGGAAGCATTTAGGGTGGCATGCGTGACACCTTCGTGGCTGGCACCCTGGAACTCGAGTACACCACAGATTTGTGAGTTGAACAAGCTCGCAGAGAGCCTCTCTCTGAAACACAGTCTGACGGACTGGGCCTTTCGTTTTTGAGAAATCAAAGCGTTTCTCTGAGAGCAAGGACTTTGCACGAGCCAGTGCCAGTCTGGAATTTCTTCCGGATTTCCTGCACAGTGGCACGACTGCCACCTATGGAAGGAAATGAGAGCCACTCGCGTCCCCTGAGCAGTGGCGTGGGAGAAAGACAGATGAGGGGGAGGAAGAGAAGGAGATTTAGAAAGGAGACAACAGCTCACTTGCTGCCTGTGAAGACAGTTTCTGCCTATATCATAAGGAGTGTTTGCCAAGAGGTCTTACTGCGTCGTGTTTTTAATGGAGGTTATAAATTTAACCAAATCCACTACATAGGAAGTCTGAATCTTTCTTAAAGGAAATAATGGGCACAGAGAAATGTTTATACAGATGTGAATACTAGAAAATATAATTATCAAGTTACTTTTTTTCTCAGAGATGAGGGAGCCTTGGTTTAAAACAGACTTTGAATCATAGTTTCTGCCAAAATGAAGAACGCAAGCTCATTGATAACTGCAATTCCCGTCCCGTTCCCAGAGCCCAGGGAGAAGAGAAGACGTGTCTGCTCTGCTCATCCTGGTGGCCTGCGGAAAGCTTGGCAGACAGGAGCCGTGGCCTTCCCTGGTGGCCATCCCCCGAAGGGGCCCCCCGCCCCCTCCCCTTCCCCAGCCCGGCCCCGGCAGCCACTTCCTTCCCTTGTGAGGCCACAGGAGTCCGGGGCACCCTGGATGCCAGTGTGAGGTCCACGACTCGCGAACAGACCCTGCCCCTGCTTCCAGTCCTAACTACTTCACCTGGAAGCAACCCCAGGGTGGAAAGCAGAGGGCAGCCTTCCACACACAGGCACACGTGCGTGCACATGAACACACACACGCACAAAAAGGACAGGGGAAAGAGGAGTAAAGGAGGAACAATACAAATCACTTGTGTCCGTCTTTAGCAAGGTTTGTTTGTGGACACGAGTGAGACATTTCTCATGTCACTTTAGGCTAGATAGCAAGGTTTGAATACCAGCCAGGCAAAGCAAGACCCCCGTCAAACAGAGGAAGAAAGAGAGAGAGAGGTAGGAAGGTCCCCACTTTCCATTAAAGTAATTTCAAAAAGCGTTTTCTCTTCCCTCTCCTACTGAAAGAACCCATTTTGCAAGATGATTTAGCTCAAAATCTGCTGGGAGTCACCCTTGACATAAAGTCATATTGTGTTGGAGTTTAGTCCTAAATTCATACATCAATTATTTACTGTCAACGCCGATTGTATAAGTGTAGAAAATTACGAGGAATGATATTTTCTCTCAGGCAGAAAAAATGTGATACATCAGATCCACCTCACCTAACGCGCTGCCCACCGTCCAGCGCCCAGAATTATTTATGCATTAGAAAACAGTGTGCCGGGGCAAAGGGGAAAAGACGGGGAGGGCGACAGACACATTATTTTAAACCTTTCATAACGCCCATAAATATTTCATAACAAATAAATAAAGAATGTCGGGCTTGTGTGGAGACAGCTGTAGAGGCACGGTTCAGTGCTCTGCAAAGCTCTGGGGAGCCCACGCTTACCCTCAGCTAAGCCCCCATTTCTTCTTAATCACCCACTTAGTGCATTATGGGTAGGGGCTCTGCAGGTGAGCGGCGCCCTGAAGGTTATGTGCCTGAAAGCGCTTCTCGCTGGATTTCAGTGCTTTCCTTTCCGTCTTGTCCTTCACATGGAGAAATCCAGAAGGGAGGCGGGGAGGGCCTCTTTATGTGCCTAGGGGTCCTCTCCCAAGTCCTGCCTTCGAGTTTTCATACCGGCCCATGTGGACTCTGTGCTTTTCCCCCAAATAGAAACATAGACGTTATATACACACACACACACACACACACACACACACACACACACACACAAATGAATGACTTTTTGCAGTGCACAGAACCTATCTGGGGGATCAACTCCATCCGGTGTGTCTAACAGTACTTTTCTGACCCATGCGGAGCAATGCACTCGCCACAGGGCAGGTGGGTCAGGACAGCAGCGTCTGTGATGAACAGGGAGTGCGTGGGTCAGGGTGGCCGTGTCTGTGACGGCCAGGGCATGTGTGGGACAAGACGGCAGTGTCCACGGTCCGATGGCCCACCCTGACCCACAGGTGCCATGGTAAATCACTCTGCACGGAGCAGAAAAGCACCTTTCAAACACACCAGAGACCATTCCCCCGGGTGCCTTGTGTCTTGGTTTTCCAGAGAGCCTGCTGTGGGGAGGGCTTGTGCCCAGTGCCCGTCAGGTAGGAAGGGGCAGCTCGGTGCCTCGGCCCCAGGGACCAGCCTCCCACAGCCCCTCGTGCACGCTGGCTGTGGAGGTGTGCCTGAGTCTCTCCTCAGGGCTGGCTAGGTGCTAGCTTGTGGCCACCCAGCATCTGACTGAGCAGGGCGGGACTCAGAACCAATTTCCAGCCCGCCTCCTTTGCCCAAACTAGATCTGTGCCAGGCCTGAACCAGAGCAGTAGCAGACCTGGAGGGTGTGGCTGGACAGCACCAAGGCCTTGGGCACCTGGAGCCCCTGCACAGGCTGAGGGCTTGCTCTCCAACCTGGGATACAGTGGGATGGGCTCCCCCATAGACCTGCACTGTGCTGGGCCGGGCTCCCGCATAGACCTGGGCTGCGGTGGGCCTGGTCCCTCATAGGCCTGGGCTGCGGTGGGCTGGGTCCCCCATAGACCTGGGCTGCGGTGGGCCTGGTCCCTCATAGGCAATTCTGTAGCACTGCTCATAGAACACTTTTGACACCCATGTGCTGTGGGCCGAGGGTCAGCGTCCCTCGAGTGCCTCCACTGCAGCTCTAAGCCCCCGGGTGGTTAGTAGGCAGGCTTGAGAGAGAGTCCGCCATGGGGTGGGGTCTGATCGTGGGATTGGTGCTCTTACAGATGAGGCCTGAGGCCCCTCTGCAATGTACAGAAGTAGAGAAGATGCACCTTGTGCGCCTGAAGAAGCTACATCAGCCCCCATAACCCTCCGCCTTGACCTTGACCTTCAAAGCTGCGAAAAATAAGCTTTTCCTTTGCGTGCTGCTGTTCGAGTTCACCTACACGAGCAGCTGCCCGGGTCACATCCTGCCGCTCAGGATCTTGATCCGGAGATGCCTGCAGACTGAGGTCCTCCTCCGGCCCAGGAGGCCCGGAAGCCTCGGTCCCTGTTCAGAGTCCTCTTGATGACAACAGCCGCCGTGCCCTCTGTTCCCAGCAGCCCGGCCTGGTGTCTCCGTGGGTTCTGCACCCCTGTCGTTCGTCCCAGTGTCTCTTCCAATCTCTGTCCGTGCGCAGCTGTCCTCCCACCCGGAGCAGGCCTGGCCCGGCCCGCAGAGAGGAAGAGGCAAACTCTCCTGAATCATGCTTAGAAGTTTTAATACACCACTCATTACTTCTTAGACATTTGAGGATATAATAAAGATCTCAAATAACCTGCTAAATATTTATTTCATTAATACTTAAGTACACATTTGTTGGTTGCTAATTACTGCTCATATTGCGGCGTTCACTGATTGCATGCACATCAGGAGTACTGTCAGGTTTGAAAGAGCAAGGCGTGGTGTCTGAGCTCCCGTGCCCTCAGCCTGAGGACAAGCGCTGCGGCTTCCCCTCCCTCGCCTCTCCCAGTGCCAGAGCCTGTTTCCACCCCTGCCGAGGCCCAAGAGAGGGCCCTCCCCAGGGCGAGGGCCACACCTGACCACCCACGGGGCCCCAGCGCCCTCCCAGCACCGTGGTCCCGAGCAAGGGAGGTCACAGCTTGTCATTCTGACAGATGGTGACTTGGCTGAGGACAGCAAGCTGAGGAGAGGGGACCGCAGAGGAGTTGGGCATGCACAGGGCAGTCATTGGGAGAGGCACGCGGTGGCAAGCACCCCAGAAGCCGGCATGGGGGATTGTATGTGAGCCTCACCCCAGAGTTGTTCCCCCACCAACTTAGCCAGAGCCTATTTGTGGGCAGATATCTCCTCTCTCCCAGCATCCAGAACATGCGGTGGAGCTGTGCATGGGGTGGAGTTGTGCATGGGGTGGAACTGTGCATGGGGTGCAGCTGTGCATGGGGTGGAGCTGTGTCACGTGGTGGAGCTGTGTCACGTGGTGGAGCTGTGCATGGGGTGCAGCTGTGCATGGGGTGGAGCTGTGCATGGGGTGCAGCTGTGCATGGGGTGGAGCTGTGCATGGGGTGGAGCTGTGTCATGGGGTGCAGCTGTGCATGGGGTGCAGCTGTGCATGGGGTGGAGCTGTGCATGCGGTGGAGCTGTGCATGGGGTGGAGCTGTGCATGGGGTGGAGCTGTGCATGCGGTGGAGCTGTGCATGGGGTGGAGCTGTGCATGCGGTGGAGCTGTGCATGGGGTGGAGCTGTGCATGTGGTGGAGCTGTGTCATGTGGTGCAGCTGTGCATGGGGTGGAGCTGTGCATGGGGTGGAGCTGTGCATGGGGTGCAGCTGTGCATGGGGTGGAGCTGTGCATGGGGTGGAGCTGTGCATGGGGTGCAGCTGTGCATGGGGTGCAGCTGTGCATGGGGTGGAGCTGTGCATGGGGTGCAGCTGTGCATGGGGTGGAGCTGTGCATGGGGTGCAGCTGTGCATGGGGTGGAGCTGTGCATGGGGTGCAGCTGTGCATGCGGTGGAGCTGTGCATGCGGTGGAGCTGTGTCATGTGGTGGAGCTGTGCATGGGGTGCAGCTGTGCATGGGGTGCAGCTGTGCATGCGGTGGAGCTGTGCATGGGGTGCAGCTGTGCATGGGGTGCAGCTGTGCATGCGGTGGAGCTGTGCATGGGGTGCAGCTGTGCATGCGGTGCAGCTGTGCATGGGGTGGAGCTGTGTCATGTGGTGGAGCTGTGCATGGGGTGGAGCTGTGCATGGGGTGGAGCTGTGCATGGGGTGGAGCTGTGCATATGGTGGAGCTGTGTCATGGGGTGGAGCTGTGCATGGGGTGGAGCTGTGCATGGGGTGGAGCTGTGCATATGGTGGAGCTGTGCATGCGGTGGAGCTGTGCATGGGGTGGATCTGTGCATGCGGTGGAGCTGTGCATGGGGTGGAGCTGTGCATGGGGTGGAGCTGTGCATGCGGTGGAGCTGTGCATGGGGTGCAGCTGTGCATGGGGTGGAGCTGTGCATGGGGTGCAGCTGTGCATGGGGTGCAGCTGTGCATGGGGTGGAGCTGTGTCATGTGGTGCAGCTGTGCATGCGGTGGAGCTGTGCATGCGGTGGAGCTGTGCATGCGGTGAGCTGTGCATGGGGTGATCTGTGCATGCGGTGGAGCTGTGCATGCGGTGGAGCTGTGCATGGGGTGGAGCTGTGCATGGGGTGGAGCTGTGCATGTGGTGGAGCTGTGCATGTGGTGGAGCTGTGCATGGGGTGCAGCTGTGCATGGGGTGGAGCTGTGCATGGGGTGCAGCTGTGCATGGGGTGGAGCTGTGCATGGGGTGGAGCTGTGCATGCGGTGGAGCTTGTGCATGTGGTGGAGCTGTGTCATGTGGTGCAGCTGTGCATGGGGTGCAGCTGTGCATGGGGTGGAGCTGTGCATGGGGTGCAGCTGTGCATGGGGTGCAGCTGTGCATGGGGTGGAGCTGTGCATGGGGTGGAGCTGTGTCATGTGGTGGAGCTGTGCATGCGGTGGAGCTGTGCATGCGGTGGAGCTGTGCATGGGGTGGAGCTGTGCATGTGGTGGAGCTGTGCATGCGGTGGAGCTGTGCATGCGGTGGAGCTGTGCATGGGGTGGAGCTGTGCATGGGGTGGAGCTGTGCATGGGGTGGAGCTGTGCATGGGGTGGAGCTGTATCATGGGGTGGAGCTGTGCATGGGGTGGAGCTGTGCATGGGGTGCAGCTGTGCATGGGGTGGAGCTGTGCATGCGGTGGAGCTGTGCATGGGGTGCAGCTGTGCATGGGGTGGAGCTGTGCATGGGGTGCAGCTGTGCATGGGGTGGAGCTGTGCATGGGGTGCAGCTGTGCATGCGGTGGAGCTGTGCATGGGGTGGAGCTGTGTAATGCAGTGGAGCTGTGCATGGGGTGGAGCTGTGCATGGGGTGGAGCTGTGCATGGGGTGGAGCTGTGTCATGCGGTGGAGCTGTGCATGCGGTGGAGCTGTGCATGCGGTGGAGCTGTGTCATGGGGTGGAGCTGTGCATGCGGTGGAGCTGTGTCATGTGGTGCAGCTGTGCATGCGGTGGAGCTGTGCATGGGGTGCAGCTGTGCATGGGGTGCAGCTGTGCATGGGGTGGAGCTGTGTCATGTGGTGCAGCTGTGCATGGGGTAGAGCTGTGCATGGGGTGGAGCTGTGCATGGGGTGGAGCTGTGTCATGTGGTGCAGCTGTGTCATGTGGTGCAGCTGTGCATGGGGTGGAGCTGTGCATGGGGTGCAGCTGTGCATGTGGTGGAGCTGTGCATGTGGTGGAGCTGTGCATGGGGTGGAGCTGTGCATGGGGTGGAGCTGTGTCATGGGGTGGAGCTGTGCAAGGGGTGGAGCTGTGCATGCGGTGGAGCTGTGCATGGGGTGGAGCTGTGCATGGGGTGGAGCTGTGCATGGGGTGGAGCTGTGTCACGTGGTGGAGCTATGCATGGGGTGGAGCTGTGCATGGGGTGGAGCTGTGCATGCGGTGGAGCTGTGCATGCGGTGGAGCTGTGCATGGGGTGCAGCTGTGCATGGGGTGGAGCTGTGTCATGGGGTGGAGCTGTGCATGGGGTGGAGCTGTGCATGGGGTGGAGCTGTGTCATGGGGTGGAGCTGTGCATGGGGTGGAGCTGTGCATGGGGTGGAGCTGTGCATGCGGTGGAGCTGTGCATGGGGTGGAGCTGTGCATGCGGTGGAGCTGTGCATGCGGTGGAGCTGTCCATGCGGTGGAGCTGTGCATGGGGTGGAGCTGTGTCACGTGGTGGAGCTGTGCATGGGGTGGAGATGTGCATGGGGTGGAGCTGTGCATGCGGTGCAGCTGTGCATGGGGTGGAGTTGTGTCACGTGGTGGAGCTGTGCATGGGGTGGAGCTGTGCATGGGGTGGAGCTGTGCATGGGGTGGAGCTGTGCATGCGGTGGAGCTGTGCATGGGGTGGAGCTGTGCATGGGGTGGAGCTGTGCATATGGTGGAGCTGTGTCACGTGGTGGAGCTGTGCATGGGGTGGAGCTGTGCATGGGGTGGAGCAGTGCATGCGGTGGAGCTGTGCATGCGGTGGAGCTGTGCATGGGGTGGAGCTGTGCATGGGGTGGAGCTGTGCATGCGGTGGATCTGAGCTTAGCAGATCAAGTTTTGCTTAACACCCATTTTAAATACAGGGCATAGGAAAAGTTTTGTTTTACTTTTTGGTCCGTTTCAAGCTGCTCCTCCTCCTCCTCCTCCTCCTGCCCTCCCTTCCCTTCCCCCTACCCCTTCCCCTTCCTCTTCTTCCTTCCTCCTTTCAGAGTATGAACCCAAAGAGCCTGAAACTGAATTGTGGTACTTCCTCAATTTCTCCTGTGTGCATCCTGAAGTGCTGGTGAGCATTTGAAGGGAAATTCCCCATACTCTGTGGAAGTACGACCTGTCTTTCAGATGTGTTTTTAAAAACTAAAGTGGTGTGAAGGAAGCGTTGGGGGGCGTGCCGCGGCCCGCCTGAGACCCTGAAGTGTCTGTGTGCTGTCACACGCCGACCGTCTGTGTGCTGGAGGCAGGCTTCCAGCAGACAAGCCTCTCCAGGGGCCAAGAGTCTTGCTGGGGAAGAGGCCCAGAGAACCGATGTGGGCGGGGGGTTCCTACAGTCTTCGAGTTATGGCAGTACCTTACCCAGCATAAGTTGCAATTGCCTGTGAGTCTTTGTCCCAAGACTCAGAGAAGCTGTGCCTTGTGGCCATATCCTAGTGAAGAGGGCCTGGGTTAGATGAGCTGTTCCTGGTACCCCAGGAGATCGTGGCAAGTCGGGGTCACGTGGGTCATCTCCACACGCGAGACCACTACAGGGTGCTTCAGGGTGCATAAGAGCAGCTGCCATGGACGGAACCCCTCAGTCGCCGCAGCCTGTCCACCAGCCTGGGAGGCAGGCACCGGTGTCTGCGGTGAGAATCAGCTCAGCCAACAGCAGGGTGGCTCTGTGCCAGTGGTGGTTCACCTCAAGTCAGGACACCATACGATGGGGTGCTGTGCCGCTCCACGTCCTCTCTTGAGGCTGGTGATGAGAATCTGCAGCCAGGAGCACAGCTTCGTGCTGTCATCTCAGGAGCCATCTTCCTGGAGACTTGTGTCAGCCTTGAATGGACTGGTCATAGAAGCATGGCCAAAAAAGAGTCTCCCGAGTTCCTCCCCAAAGAGCCAGCTTCGCAGCTCTCTCAGAGGCACCTTCTATTTACAAGCTGGGTCTCAGAAGCTGTGAGGATAGTGGAGAAGGACAGGACAAAGCAGGGGGAAGCATTCCTGCATCTTCTAACCAAAGCACATCTCTCTGGCCTGGGGTTTATCATTACCAGGTTGTGTGGATAGGAGGTTTTGTCACTATGAATGTCTACTCCACTTCTCCACAGAAAACATTGGGTAGAAATGAGGAGATTGTGAAATCAGCCCCAATATATTGAGACCTTGAGTTTGAATTCCAGGACTTCCAAGGAAGGAATGAAGAAGGAAGAGAGGGAGGATGGGAGAGAGGGAGGGGTAGGAAGGGAGGGAAAGAGAAAAGAAAGAAGGAGGGAGGGAGGAAGAAAGGAAGGAGGGAAGGAGGGAGGGAGGGAGGGAGGGAGGGAGGAAGGGAGGGAGGGAGGAAGGAAGGAAGGAAGGAAGGAAGGAAGGAAGGAAGGAAGGAAGGAAGGAAGGAAGGAAGGAAGGAAGGAAGGCAGACTGTCCAATTCAGCAATATGTGCTGTCCTATACAAGTCCACCTTAAATGTGTAAGCAGTGTATTATAGGTGAGGAGATGGAGAAGGCTGTATCATGCTTGTGCTTCTTAAAGGGAAGATACAGTGGTTTTGTCAGTCTCAGACAAAGAAGACTTCAGAACAGTACAACTCTGAGAGAAAAACTAACTACATTGCATGATGATAAAGACAACAATGCTCTAAGAAGACATGACAATTCTGAAATACTATCAACTCCAAAGCTTGCCAAAACCAAGAAGAACAAGGAAGAAATAGGCAATTCTGCAGCAGTTGGAGGCTTCAGCAACTGGGTTCTAATTGATAGATCAAGAAAGCAGAAAATCAATAAGGATATAGTTGACCTGCACAGCACTATCAACGAACTGCATCTAGTTAATATTTATATGGTGTGCCATCCAAAAGCCACAGATACATTCCTCACAAGCTCAAAGGGAAGATTACTTAGGACTGACAGCGTTCTGAGCCACAGAATGTGTTAGCATATTTAAAAGAGGAGCTTTACACAGGACATTCTCAAATGACTGTGGAACTAAAATAGAAACCAATAACAGAAACAGCTGCAAATGTGTAGCAATAAAACAGTGGTCATTTAAGTGACCTACTATGAATCCTTAAGATAAGTTTTAAGAATTTTAAATGAAAATGAAACTTCAAATGATCCATTTGTGATATGCATGAAAGTACAGATTAGAGATCAATTTGTAGCAAGAGATAAGCATATTAGAAAAAAAAAAGGAAGACCTAAAGTCAATATTTTAACTTTCATCTAGGAAAAACTAGAGAAAGAAGAGTCTAAATGAAGCAAGCAAACAAACAAAAAGAAATAATAGAAACTACACATTAACCACAATGCATTGTACTCATAAATTGACATATTGAACTGAAACCCTTATATTCAACTAACAATTAAATTTAAATGGAAAATAAGTAAAACAGAAAGAAACAAGTAGAAATCAATAAATTGAAAACAGGAAAAAATCATAAATGGATTCTCTGAAAAAGATTAGCAAAATGTATGGTTTACCAGTATCCAAATCTTATTTGCACAAGAAAAATGAGAAAATACACAAATTACTATTAGAAATAGCTCTGTGTATATTATGTGAATAAAGCATGACTGCTTTCAAAATAAAAATTACAAAGCCTCCCTGGTTTCAACAACAAAAAAAAAATACTCTAAATGTTTAAAGGAAATGGTAACTCCTCTCTGTAGAAGCAGAAAAAGAGAACTTTCTAACTCATTCTATGAAGCCAACCTTATCCAAACACAAAAAAAATATGGTAGCCATTCAAGAGAGAAAAATTATAAAGCAATACTATCATGAACCAATGGAAAAAATCCTAAGATATTAATCAACCCTGACAATACATAAAAAGAATTATGCATCAAAACTGAGCAAGATTCATTTCACATAGGCAAGTCCAGATCAGGACAAAATGAGAAAACTGATTTAACCTTCCCCGTCAACTGATTAAAGAAAAAAAAGGAACTAACCATAGAGAAGAATTTCACAGCTTGGTTTTTTAAGAAAATCTACAAAAAGACAACAGATGGCATCATAATTGACAGAAATTGGATGCTTTTCTTCTGAGCTCAAGAAAAAGACAAGAAAGTTCTCTCACCACACTTAACTGAGCATCCTGGGAGATTCCTGGTGGGTGCAGTAAAGCAAAGTATGGACAGGAAAAAATGAAGTAAATCTGTCTCTGTTACAAATATGCACAAAGAGTATATACACAAAATTAAATATACACAAGATAAAAATAAGTCTGAAGTAAACATGAATATAGAAAAGTTGTAGGCTACAAGGTTAATAACCAGAATTTAACCACTGCCTCACATTATAATCACAATAAGTGATTGAAAATTAAGATTTAAAATAATATTATTTAAAATGCCACCAAAAATAAGGGCAATACCTAATTATAAGTCTAAAAAATATGCACAAACGCTATGTATTTTCTACCTTAAAAATGAAAAAGAATAGTAAGATCTAACAAGTAGACTCATGTGCGTTCTGTGTTTGTGGAATGAAAAGCTCAAAATGTTCAATGTCATAATATATTAACTTGATGTGTAGATTCTGTAAATTTCCAGTCAGAAATCCATGTCTATTTTCTATACAGTACTCAACTAGCTACAATTATCTGATTCCAAATTTATACAGGCTCAAAGCAAAAGTCCTAAAGTCACCCAAGCACACCAGTGAAGAACACAGAGAACTCATACCACACAACTCAGAGAACTCACACCACACAATGTCAAGAGGTGAAGAAAGCTGCATAGTCAAGACCTCAGTATAAAGAAAACAGACACAGAAAACAGTATAGCGTCCACAACACATAAAAAGATGGTCAACCAATACTGGATGAAAGAACAAAAAGCCACTTAGAGGAGAAACAAGTATCATTTTGTCAAAAGAAAAGAAAATAGCTGAAGGTCTAGATACAAGAAAATTTCATCTTAGCATAGACAATACTCCTTTCAAAAACTCACCTCTATCTAGATCACATGTCTAAGGGGTATATGAAAATTATAGAACTTCTTGCAGAAATTACAGCATCTTGGGTTTTGCTGTGCATTCTTAAATATAATACCAATAACTCAATCCATAAAAGAAAATATATATGATGTGTATTACCAAAACTACACACATTTAGTGTATTCGTGATAGATTAGCTAACGTGAAAAGGCAATACTGAAGGAAAGGAAAACAGACAATGGTAGCCAGAAGTTGGACGGGGTGTAGTAGTGAGGGTTGCCTAGGGGAGATGTGCTTATGTACTCACAGGGACAAGGAGGATGAAGAAGAGGAAGAGGAAGAATAAGGTGACAAGGAGGAGGAGGAAGAGGATAAGAGGGAGGAAGAGGACAAGGAGGGGGAGAAGGAAAAGGAGAAGGAGGAGGAGGAAGGGGAGGGAAGGATGGGGGGAATGGTAGAAAAAGAAAGAGGAAGAGGAGCGTTGGGAGGCAAAGGAGGAGGAAGAGAAGAAAGAGGAGGAAATGGAAGAGGAAGAGGACAAGGAGGAGGAAGAAGACAAAGGAGGAAGGGGGGAAGTAGGAAGGGAAATAGGAGAAGAAGAAAGAAAAAGGGGAGGCAGAAAAGGAGAAAGAGAAGAAAGAGGAGGAGAAGAAAAAGGGTAGGAGGGGGAAGAGGAAGAGGATAAGGCAAAGGAGGAAGAGAAGAGGAAGAGGATAAGAAAGAAAATGAGGAGGAAGAGGAAAAGGAGGAGAAGGAAGATGAGGAAGAAGAAAAGGAGGGAGAGGAGGAGGAAGAGATGGAAGGGAAGGAAGGGGAGAAAGAACAGGATTAGGAGAAATGTGGAGGAGAGAGAGGAAGAAGAGAGGGAGGAGAAGGAGAAAGATGAGGAGAAGGGAGAGGAGAAGGAGGAAAAAAGAGAAGGAGGGAAAGGATGAAGAAGAAGAAGAAGAAGAAGAAGAAGAAGAAGAAGAAGAAGAAGAAGAAGAAGAAGAAGAAGAAGGGTAAGAGGAGGAGAAGGAGCAAAAGGAGAAGGGGAGGAGGAGGAAGAAGAGGAAGAATGTTAGCCAACTTCCTACTGCAGTGACAAAATGTCCAAGAAAATAGGAAAGTTTACTCCCGCTCACAGGACTGGAGGTTGAGTCTATGATCGGGTGGACCTGTTGCGTTTTAGCCTGTGGGAGGCAGGATGTGCTGGGGCAGTTGTCTGAGAATAAGAAAGAAAATAGAAATGACAGTGGTCCATGAGCCTCCTAAGGACACAGTGCCAATGGCCGAGCCCTCCCACTGGGCCGGGCCTGGGGAAGCTTTCACTAACTCCCAACAGCAGGGGCCTCTGGGAGACACTGAAGATGAGGTAGAAAACAGGAAGCAAAGGAGGGAAGGAGGGAGAAAAATAGAGAGGGTGGGAAAGTGAAGGGAAGAAGGAAAAGAGGGAGGAAGAGACAGAGGGAAAAGGAGGCAAAGGAAGGAGAGAAGAAATGGACAGGGCAGAAGGAAAGGAGGAAAGAAGGGAAGGAGGAAGGGAGAAAGGGAGGAAGGGAGGGAAGAAAGGAGGAAGGGAAGAAGGGAGAAGGGGAAGGAGAAGATAAACTAGCACTGAGAGATCTAAGTTGAGTTCGGCCAACTTAATTGCCAGCTGAACAGCACAGAATGAATCAACACTGAAGAGAATTCAGCCTCTCAAACACAATTGGCAATATCCATCCTACGATATAAAATTGGTAGGCAGATGGAAGAACAAAGAAAGCATACAAAAGACTGACCTAGTGTAGTGCAGACCATGGAAAGATGCATTTTAACTGTGTTCATGGAAATCAATGAAAATATAATTCCTCTAAATAGAAAATCACAGCAGAGAAAGACAAATGGCAATCAAGAACTGTAAAAAAGAAATGATAATAATGACTCGATGGTTTTAATAGCAGGCTACATCTGGCACCAAGTTAGCTTGAAGCTCCATCCGTTCAAACCCTACTACCTGAAGAACGAAGAGAAACAAAAACCCAAGGAAAGGGGTAGGAGGGGGAAGAGGAAGAGGATGGCACCAGTGAGTGGAGAGGGCCCGGGGGAACCACAGGCCGCTGAGCGCAGACTCCCGGAAAGCGATCCTGACCTCGGGAAGCCGCCACGCCACTGCAGAAGGGCTTGACGCACTCGGCTGACCGCGAGGCGATGCGGTCACAGGCAGCGAGGAACGCGCCAACCCACCCCCTGCGCTCCGAGGAAGCCGCGGACACCCGGGCACATCCAGCGGCGGTGGCCGGGCAGGCGGGGGGCAGCCCGCGCTCATCCTGGAGAAAGCCAGTCCCCCCATGGTCTCCTCTCTCCCAGACCTGGGCCGAGCACAACCTCTCCCCCTCCCGCCCCCCGCCACCAGCCACCAGCGGTGCTGTCCTGCAAGCACACACTTGCCTGGGTCAATCTATTTCCTCACCTCCAATAAGTAAAGTAACAAATAGGAGCCTGGATTTAAGTTCTACTTGATTAATCTCACCTTAAGCCTCTGTAAGGCGGACGCTGGGCGGGGGAATGCAGAATCTCGTCCTTGATCCTCTATTTTGCAGACCTAAATGGCTTTTATGAAACAAGGGAGAATAAAGCCCCTGTGTAAGGAGCAGCGAGGCTGGCCGGTTCCCCCCAGGGAGGCGAGGGCCAGCCGGAGAAGATTTCCATTCAATGCCTGCTCTGTTCCATAGATTGATTGCAAAAAAAAAAAAAAAATCATTGTGGCACTTCAATGGAGCACGTGTATCCGCAATTAAGCAATACCAAAATAATCTTCTGTCGATAACCAAATGTGTTTTATTATGCTCGCCTTTCTGGCAAACAGGTAAATAATGCGAAGGCGGCTCGTTTAGACACACGGAGATGGACACCTCCGCTTAGACCCATGGAGACACGGTAGGAAGACTCCCCGTGGGAAAGCAGGGCCGCGTCTCTGTCTGGTCTCCCTCTTGTCCACCCCACCCCACCCGGCGCAGGGCCTGTGACAGGGCCGGGCAGGCTGGAGGGGGCGTCTCTGCCTCCCCCGGCGGCTCCTCTCTCGGGGGCTGTGTGCCGGCCGCCTCTTCTCCCTCTTCCCTCTCTGACCTTGCTGTTGCCCCCGCTCGGGTGAGGACGGGAGGAGCGGGAGCCGGGGCCCCCCTCCCTAAACCTCGTCGTCCTCCGGAGGAGAGCCGCGCGGGAAGGGCCGAGGGCTCCGTCCTGGCTTCCCCTCCCACCCCGCTGCGGTGGCCGTGGCCCTGGCATCCCACAGGGCCCGCGGTGCCGCGTGGAGGGAGCTCGGGGAAACCCATCCCACCCGACGGCGGACGCTGTTGTCAGCTGTTTCTGGGAGGATTCTTCCCCGGAGCCATGCTGGTCGGGGTGCTGGCCCCCGACCTCCCCTGGCAGAGCTGCGCAAGCTCAAGATCAGACACCCTGCTTCGCCACATCAGAGGGCCGGGGCCCCACGTCGGGGATTGAAAGTGGATTTAGAGGCTCGCACCCTGTTAGGGCAGAGACCTCCGCAGGGCCCAGGGCTGGGGGGGGGGGGAACCCCGGCAGTGAAGGGTGTGTTCAAGGGGAGGGGGGAAACCCCAGTCCGGCCGTGGGGTGCCCATATCTGTGGAGGGTACTCGAGGACACGCCTGCAGTGCCGAACCACGGTCCCGGTACACAAAGCTCAGGGATGCCAGAACCAGCTCCCGGGGAACAATCTCTTTAGACACAGTTCACGACAGCGCCACCAGTCTGGTGGATTCACCTGTCCCTCTACCCATGCGTGCAGTGTACCACCGGAGCGCCGTGGGCCACGTCCACAGCGTGCAGGGCCCGGTGACGGTGGCTGCCTGGGCGTGCCGTAGGAAGTCCCCTGGGCTTCTCTGCATCCCGCAGGGCACCCTGTGTTCAAACAGATCAGCACGAACGGCGCAGCCCAGGGTCGAACACCTGACGGGACCCATCCAACCCGTGCCTTGCAGAGCGGGGGGAAAAAGGTGCTGCGCTTTCTCCTAATTCCAGAGAGATTGATGCTGGGCTTCCGGCGGAAGTCGTTTGGGTGGGAATTACTCAGCTCTCATACTTGTGAGCTTGGATCAGTTCTCCCAGCCCCACCTTCGCGGGCAGCGCCGTTTTCAAATGAATCTGTTGAGCTTCTCCCAACTGTGAAGGTTTTCCTTCGCTCTTCTACGTCTGTCACTTTGTGTGAAAGGAAAACGTCGAGATTAAAATCGACGACGGGTGTCCACTGTTTGTCCAGGAGCGGGGCTGGGAGGCGGCTGTCCGCTCGCCAGGGCCCTGGAAGGGACCACCGGGAGCCCCGAGGCAGGCTTGAAAAGCCAGAAGAGAGTCTTTGGTTGTTATTTGTTATGATGGTAGACAGTAATGTCTACACATGTTTCTGAAACACACAGCAACGCAATCGAAAGCTCTTAGTCCATTACGTCTTGCTTTCTATGCTCCAGCGCTTATTTTTATTTTGTATGATCGCACATAAAGTGTCCGAGGCAAAGGAACCCTCTCTGCGCTTCTGTTCGGGTTCTGATTGTTAGTGATGCGCTCGGCCTGGGATCGTGCCGCTGCGACGCACTTCATGCAGGGCTGGGAGACGCACCGAGAGCGCGCCAGGCCGTGCGGGCGGGCGGTCAGCCTCTCCCCAGGCCGTGCGGGCGGGCGGTCAGCCTCGCGCCAGGCCGTGCGGGCGGGCGGTCAGCCTCGCGCCAGGCCGTGCGGGCGGGCGGTCAGCCTCTCCCCAGGCCGTGCGGGCGGGCGGTCAGCCTCTCGCCAGGCCGTGCGGGCGGGCGGTCAGCCTCGCGCCAGGCCGTGCGGGCGGGCGGTCAGCCTCTCGCCAGGCCGTGCGGGCGGGCGGTCAGCCTCTCCCCAGGCCGTGCGGGCGGGCGGTCAGCCTCGCGCCAGGCCGTGCGGGCGGGCGGTCAGCCTCGCGCCAGGCCGTGCGGGCAGGCGGTCAGCCTCTCGCCAGGCCGTGCGGGCGGGCGGTCAGCCTCGCGCCAGGCCGTGCGGGCGGGCAGTCAGCCTCGCGCCAGGCCGTGCGGGCGGGCGGTCAGCCTCGCGCCAGGCCGTGCGGGCGGGCGGTCAGCCTCGCGCCAGGCCGTGCGGGCGGGCGGTCAGCCTCTCCCCAGGCCGTGCGGGCGGGCGGTCAGCCTCGCGCCAGGCCGTGCGGGCGGGCGGTCAGCCTCTCCCCAGGCCGTGCGGGCGGGCGGTCAGCCTCGCGCCAGGCCGTGCGGGCGGGCGGTCAGCCTCGCGCCAGGCCGTGCGGGCAGGCGGTCAGCCTCTCGCCAGGCCGTGCGGGCGGGCGGTCAGCCTCGCGCCAGGCCGTGCGGGCGGGCGGTCAGCCTCGCGCCAGGCCGTGCGGGCGGGTGGACGCACCGAGAGCGCGCCAGGCCGTGCGGGCGGGCGGTCAGCCTCGCGCCAGGCCGTGCGGGCGGGCAGTCAGCCTCGCGCCAGGCCGTGCGGGCCGCTCTCAGGGAGGGCCTGGAGGACAGGGTCAGTACAGGACGGTGAGGAAAGGAGAAAGGTAGGGGCAGCGGCCGCGGCAGCCGTCCTGCAGCCAAGGGCCAGCAGGGGGCAGACTTCAGGGGCTCTGCATCCCCTGGGGTAAAAGACACCAGGCCTGGCACCCGAGGCCGGCGGAACAGCCGGCAGGAGCTTTGTGATTCCCTCCTGGGGCTCGGGACGGCACTGGCCATCACCAGCCATCACGCCCTCAGGCCTGGCCCCTGGTGGCCGGGGCTGCCTCGACCTGGCTCCCAGGACAGCAGGAAGGAAGTCCTTCCACTGGGGCCCCATCTTGGGGGAGACACCCCCAGCCCCGGGCCTGGGGTCTGGCTGCTGCACAGGCGGCGGGGGACACCTGTGACTGGCGTTCTCGCCTCCGGGAGGCGGAGGGGCCTGCGGGAGGCAACAGTGACGCGTGGCAATGTACATGGTGCGCGTGGACTTTAAAACCACACAGCTACGCGTTGGTGACAAAGGGGAAACGGAAGGGAAATTGAGAGTCTCCGCTGCGAGGGGACACGGACAGTACCGCCTCCCGGGTTGTTCCTGCCCCCACTACCGTTCTCGGTGGAAGCAGTCAGGATGTAGATGCCGTGGGAGCTGGGCGTCTCCCAGGACGCCCACTACTGCAGGAGCGAGCGGCAGAGCTGGCAGGCGGGCGGGCAGACCCAGCCAGCCCTCCTGCACTGGCTGCTGCCTCCAGGCCACCCCGGGGCTCAGAGCTCAAGCGCAGATGACTCGGGACAGGAGAGACCCCGACCACCAGCAGAAGAGTATGAGAACCGCCCCCGGACAGACAGACCTCAGTCCTGGGTCCCAGGTAATCAGAGGAGCTCTGCTATGTGCAGCCGATCACACAAGGAAACCAGGGCAGGACAAAAATCAACCGGAGAAAGACAGAAAATAGCAGATAATGAAACAAGGTGGCACCGAATTTTAAAGAAATTTAAATGAATGCCAAACATATTTGGTGCTTCCGGAAAAAAAAAAAGAAAGAAAGAACTAAAATAGAGAAAGGAATTCAAAGGCAAGTAATGAGAAGAATCAATAAAGTCCTTCACACAAAACTGCAAGCAGCAAAATCAGATTCAGAAGCGGGGTTTTGAGTAAGGAGAAGTTACCAAGAACAAAACACAGTTTCAAAGTAATGGAAATGGAGAGAAATGTAAATGCATCTAAAATGAGTCCAAGAAAAGTGAGTCTGGCAAAGCAGTGAAGACGGCGCTAAATACGCAAAAGCCTCTCAATGATCGAGGATCGCATAAAGTGAATTCACCAAAATATATCAAATCAAAATGCTCTGCAACCAGTTTGGGTGGGTTATGAAAAAGTAAGTGGAATTAACATGCTGTAAGATCGTTATATAACCTGGGAGAAAATTAGATTTGTATATGTGAACTAAGGCTCATATTATCTTTACAATAGGATAGACTTTTACGTGCGTGTATATATGTATATATACACATTATGGAGTGTGTGTGTGTGTGTGTGTGTGTGTGTGTGTGTGTGTGTGTGTGAGATAAGCAGTAGCTAGCCATGAACTTTTTTGTTGTTGTTTTGGTTTGGGGTATTTTTTGTTTTTATTTTGGTCAGTCCTGGCTTGGACTCAGGGCCTGGACGCTGTCCCTGAACTTTCTCACTCAAGGCTAGCGCTCTACCACTTTGAGCCACAGCCCCACTTGCAAGTTTCTGGTGGTTTACTGGAGAGGAGAATCTCATGGACTTCCCTGTTCAGGCTGGCTTTGAACCATGGTCCTCAGATCTCAGCCCCCCGCGTCGTTGGGATGACAGGCAGGAGCACCACCAGCACCTGGCTAGCACGAACATTTTCAGGAAACTTTAAGCTGGAGAGGAGATGACAAGGGCTGAGAGGAAAGCATACCCTTGAGACTTCCCCGGGCACAGGCAGCGCAGCCCTGCGGGCTGGCCCAGGGTTGGGGTGCCGTCAGCCAGCGCGTAAGGGCTGAACCCCAGAGACTACAGCTGCTGCTCTGGTCCAAGAGACGCGTCCCTCTCCGTCCACCGGAAGTGTAAGTTGTAACGAGCACTTGAACTGGTTTTCCTGCCACCATTAATTAAAAGCAATGCGAAAGCTGGGCCTCTCCACCACCTTCTCGAGCCCGTGTTTGTTCCACGCCATTCTCTCCACAGTCCCTTTGCCACCACCCTGCGTCCGGGAAAGACAGGAGCGATAGATGACATCTCTATGACAATGACTTACTGACCCCCGAAGGAACAGCAGAGCTTTGCAGTGATGGCCAGTGAGGGTCGGTCGGCACCCAGAGGAGAAGCCCTCCCGTGGGCAGGGGAGGGCCGACGGCAGGGACAACTTCTCTGGAGCCCAGGAGAACCAGAGCTGAGAGGACCAGCCGGGGAACGCCTGTCACTGGGACTCGCCTGAGCCTTCGTCCCCTGGCCGGCCTTCCTCCTCTATCCACACCCAACGCTCTGTGTGGCTCAGCAGGAACCAACAGCCTTCTTCCTGTGCCACCGTGACCCGGAAGGAAACTTCAGTTGCTGTTTTTTTTCCCTAGTAAGCTTTTGCCTCATGTTCTTGCCTGAATTCTTCTCACTAGATGCAGGGAATGAGGTGGACCACTAGGCTGGGTTTCTGATAACATAGAGAAAAAGCAGGAAAGTAAAACAATAAGTCATTACACTTCGAAGTATATAAAAAGGGAGAAAAGGAATATATGACATGTAAGACAGAACTACAATACATGCTGGCAGAGTTAAACAACACTAATGAATAATTGTATCAAATGCAAATAAGATCAAATGATCTTATTACAGGGTAAAAAAAAAACAAATACTGTGACAATGATTAAGAATCATAGTTTGAGGGGCTGGGGATATGGCCTAGTGGCAAGAGTGCTTGTCTTGTACACATGAGGCCCTGGGTTCGATTCCCCAGCACCACATATACAGAAAATGGCCAGAAGTGGTGCTGTGGCTCAAGTGGCAGAGTGCTAGCTTTGAGCAAAAAGAAGCCAGGGACAGTGCTCAGGCCCTGAGTCCAACCAAGCCCCAGGACTGGCCAAAAAAAAAAAAGAATCATAGTTTGAGCCGGGCACCAGTGGCTCACACCTGTAATCCTAGCAATTCAGGAGGCTGAGATCTGAGTTTGAAGCCAGTTTGAAGCCAGCCCAGGCAAGAAAATGCATGAGACTCTTATCTCCAATTAATACTATCAAAAAGCTGGAAGTTGAGCTATGGTTCAAGTGGAAGAGTGCTGGCCTTTAACAAAAAAGCTCAGGGACAGCTCCAGGACCAACACACACACACACACACACACACACACACACACACACACACACACACACACACACACGACAATAAAACAGAACACCCAAGAAGTGAGACTTTTGAACATTTTCTGAAGGGCAGTATGAGAGAAACAGAGATATGAGCACTTATGTATTGGGGGAATACTTCAATTATTCAGAATAAAAGACAACTACTTGACCAGCTTTTCACGAGACAACTTATTTTTAGCCGTATGCGAGCCCACTTGGAATTGCTGCATGCTGAGACACAGGCGGTATTCCTCTCTCTGCTCCTTCCTTCGGCAAACTCTGCACTTTGTCCTCACACTTGCTTCATCCCCAGGCCTTCTTCTTGTTTTCTGCTTAAAACCTTCCCAAAGCTTTCAGCATGTGCACTATCATTCTCTCTGCTCTTCTTTATCTTCTTGTTCCTACAAGTTGGCCGAATAAAGGAGTCATTATCGGCAGGCCCACAATGGGTGCAGACACCCTCAGTCAAGATGTTCCCCAGATGAAATATTGATCCAGCCTCCGTGGGCAATTGTGTTCCCTGAAAGACCATGTAAGTGCACGGTCCTGGCCACGCAGGCCCAGGCCGGGCGCTGAGGCCCCGGAGAGGACTGGCCTCTGAGTGATAATTACCCCAACCACAGTAAATGTCACAGCTGTTTTTATGTATGGCCCACAAAGGATGGCCATCTATGGCTTACACACGAAGAACCTATTTTACAAACTAGCACCTCTGCTTGGGACTGCTGGGAGTTAACCCTCAAGCTGCCAGCCAGGCCTGGCCCGTCCCATTCTGCGTAAGAATCCAGGATCTGGATGGGGGCGAGGGGCGAGGGGCGTGGGGCGTGTTCTGGGCAGCTAGAGAGGCCCTCCGGGCACAGGGGAAGAGGAGTCCACTGGGAGACACGGTGCCAGCAAGGCTCCATGAAGCAGCTTGCTGCAGGAATGGCTCCCTTCACCAGACCCCAGGGCAGAGCCATGCAGACTGCAGATTCCTAAGCCAGTAGGAGAAAGATGGATTCGAACGGGTGACTGCACCCGGCACAGTTCTCAAAGGTACCGCTACCCTGCCTACCCAAGAAGGTCAAAGTAACTAGGCTTTGCCTTGGACCAGACTTAAGTATTAAACTGGACCAACTTGGATAGTCAGCTAAAATGCTAACACAAAGAAGTCTGTGCCATTCCAAGGCATTTGCCTGTTTACAGAAAGGAAACAAGAATGTTGGTAATGAGGATGCAGCGAAATTATACCTGCTGTGAACTAGATGCGAAGTGTCCTCCAAAGGAAGGTCTCTGGCCTGCTCTAAGTCCAGTTACCGCTAGAGGGGTACCATTGCACAGTGGAAGAAACTTTAGGATGTGGGGGTAGCGGAGATTCTCACTGGGTCTATCTCCCATTCAGAGAGAAGACACAGGAAAGCGGGGCACTACAGGAAGCAAGAAGAGAGAAGGAGTGAATGGTAGGTGAATGGACGGATGAATTGATAAGGCCGATAGGTGAGTGGATGGGTGGACAAATGGATGGATGGAGGAACAGATAGAAGGGTAGGTGGGTGTCTAGGTGGATAGGTGGGTGGATGGATAGACAGATGGGCGAATGCATGCATGGGTAGGTGGGTGGGTGGATGGATGGATAGATGGGGATGTGGGTAGATGGATGGATGATGGATGGATGGATGGATGGGTAGGTGGGGGGTGGTGTAGGTGGGTGAATGGATGGGTGGGTGGATGGGTGAATAGACAAATGGATGGATAAGTGGGTGGTGGGTGAATAGATGGATGGATGGGTGGATGGAGTGTGAATGGATGGACAAATGGGTGGATGGGTGGATGAATAGATATATGGGTGGTTGGATGGGTGGCTGGATGGGTATGTAGTGGGTTGGTGGATAGATGGATGGAGGAAAAATGGCTGCTCCAGTAGTGGTGGTGTTACCGAGAAAAGTCAGGGAAGACAGTAAAGAGGACTCTAAGGCTGTCTACACTGAAACTGGAGGCAGAGGGTGACGTCAGCAATGGTGCCGGCAAGTGGTTTTTGGGGTTGCAGTCCATGTCACCTGCTGCTCCGACACCAGAGAAACAGTCTCAGAACACAGGGCCCACAGGGAAGCGGCGCCTTGGCTCCGGAAGGCCTAAGGCTCCGGGAAGCACAGCAGTCGGTTCCCCGAGGGTCCCAAGCCGCTGCCCCCACCCCACCGGGTCTCCTCTTGCAGGAGCGGCTGGCCCCTCTGCCCCCCTCCAGGCTGCCCGCCGCGGGAAGGGCGGAGGTGCTGCGGGGCCCGTGAGCTGGGCTCGGCACCCCTGGCTCCCCTCTGCGCTCTCCCCGCGGGGCCCCGGGCAGCACGGCCACTTTTCCGACCTCGGCGTACTGGAAGACCGCGGGCGGTCCTTGTCCTCTGCTCTCAGGAGCCGCGAGGCCTGGCTGGGCGAGCTCGCCCGGCAGGTTGCGGGGGGGGGGGGGGGGGGCCTGGGAGCCTCTTCTTGCCACGGCGTCTTGGGTCAGCTGTGATCCCTTCAAGCCGCTGCCGGAAAGCGAGCCTCCCACGCGGCGGCTCCTGCCGGCCTCGTGAAGGCCGGCTGTCCGGGGCTCGCTGTGCCACCCAGACTCAAGGCCGTGTGGGGCCGTCACTCCAAACTTGGACCCGCACCTCCACAGCACATCCCAAGCACAAGCCATCTCTTAAATTAATTTTTAATAATGTGTAATAATCGGAGTGGCCCTGGTCCGTGTGCAGAATTAGAATTCCTTCGACAGAAAAAAAAGAAATATTTGTGTAGCGTTTTATGAGCAAAGCTGACCCGAGGCTTCCTGAGGCTGATAGAGAAATTGCGGGCTTCGCAGCCACTTAACCCTTCCCTGCTGGGCTCCCGTTTCCCCCGAGAAAGTAGCGCGCCACGGTGCTTTTATTGTTCAAGGACAGAACCGGCGCGGCTTCCGGGACTCAGGCGGAAGGCTGGCACGCGGCCTAGCCCGATTTCAAAACGCCCAGACACCGCAGGCTCACCAGGAAGCGGATGCGGCTGGTGGGCCGGGAGAAGCACCACGGTGGCTCTCGACCCCCCCGGCCGGCCTGGCGTGCCGTCGCCGTGACCCCTGAGACAGGAGTTCCCGCCAGTGACGTCTGGTCACTCAGGACCCCGAGCTCCAGGCCTGGGCGTGGGGCTCAGTACGAAGCCACTTGCTCATCACATGCCAGACCAGGCTCCGTCTACACAGAGGTAAAAGAATACTGCGTCTGTGGCTCGACAGATGCTCTTCCAAAACCAGGCTGAAAAGGCCTCATCTCCACCTTCAGCTTCCAGTGAAGGAAGCGGGACCCGGGCCCGGGCCGTGTGACATTTGGCCCGAGGAGGCCGGGGCCCGCTGAGCAGGGGCATCTTCTGCGGGCCCTCCCCAGGCAAGCGGCCTCCGGCCTCCGCTGGAGGGAGCTCAGCCCGGTGTGGCAGTCACGGGGGGCACACGAACTGTGCGTTGTGAAAAAGGGCACACCTGCTGATGAAGCCTTGACAGACAGACCTGCCCCGCTCTCCTCGTGGTCTTCAAAGCACTGGCGGACTCTCACCCTGTGCCTTGGAGCCAGTCACGTGACGTCGACGTTACCCGCCATCGACGAAGAGCGATCCCACCGCCACGAATCGTACCAGCTGCTCCTCACAACCAGAAACAAGACACGCGCCTGCCACGGAGAGCGTGAGCCCCACCCCCTGTGGGCGGGGTGGCATGGGGCTCTGCCCACGGGCTGGGGGTCAGCGGGCTGGCAGGCCCTTCTTCGGCCCTGCGGCTGTCCCTTTTCTTGGCATAGCCTCTCCTTTATTCTGATGTGCTGGTCATCCGCGCACGGGTGTTGGCCGTCCTCTGGTGGCTGGTGTCCCCTGAGGCCCTTTCCTGAGCGGGTGTGCCTACACAATCGCGGACTCGTCACCCGACGCCCCCTCCTGCCTCTCAGCTTCGCGCCACACCCCCTGCCCGTCTCCATCTCGCTTGCCTGCTCCAGAGTCACCTGCGTAGTCCTGGGCTCTGTCCCGGGCTGGCCGGGTGACGCCTGTGCGGGCCGGGGACACAGCTGAGCCCAGCTCGCTCCGCTTCAGCGGCTGTGGGAAGGGGCAGGACGGCCTCTTTGGGGTGAGCAGTCTCTTCTCCTCTCTCCAACCCAGGGGCTGGGTGACGTGGGACTGCTGTCCAGAGCGGGTGGCAGCCGACTCCAGGACGTGGCCGGGCCGGGGAAGGCTGCCCTCGGCGGTGGCCGGCGCCTGCCGCAGACAGGGGCCGTTCAGAAGCCCGGTGGCCAGTCTGATCGCCCTGCGTGCTCCTCCCAGGCGAGTTCTGGGTGTGCCGCTCGTGTGTGCTCGGCCCGAGAGTGTAAGACGAGCCATGAGCCTCAGACACTACCGTGGTTCGTGACTGCGACCTGACCTGACTCCTGAACCTTGAACTAGAGCTGCGGCTCACAGGCCATCAGCAAGGGGCAGCGCTACACGGTTCTGGCCCTCCCTGGCCCTGCCTTGCAATCCTGCCCCCCGCCCCAAGGACAGACCGGGACCCCAGCTCCGATTGCTGGGTGTGCTGTTGACTTACAACCTGATTGCCGCCGTCGAGCTGGGGCCTCAGCCCCGCCACCGACGCCGCGTGCCCCTCCCTGTTGCCCGTGTTCCTCACTCACGCTTGGGTTCGCTTCAGCCCGGCACAGGCTCCTTGGGCTGAGTGCAGAGGTCTGTCACCAGAACCGGGGACAGCCACACCCAATGAGCACAGAGGGCCCCGGCTGAGCCGAGGACCGGGACACGGGACACGCGCAGGGGACATGAGGGTACCGGCGTGGAGCGGGGGACCCACAACTGCTCTGGAGGACGTGCACCCTCTGTGAAGGTCTCCTGCGGGGAACTGCCGCTCTCTAGACCTCACACCCCATCCTGACGGCAGCCAGGAGGAGGTGGGCTGGCTCTGTGTATTCCCTGCCCCGTGGGCGCTCCGGCCCAGCCCCGGGGCCAGCGCCTGTGACGCTGGCCTAGGCCTCAGGCCAGACGGTAGTCCGGATCAGCCGCTCGCCTTGGGGCTGGGCTGTGCGGAGATGCTGGCTCGCAGCTCGGGGCTAAGCATTCGAATGTGTTCTTCACACAAATTTCCAATGTCTCCCAGAGAGGACGTAGGAGCCAACCCAGCCCGGCCGAGGTGCCACACTGTGAGAAGCGGTCTCCTGAATAGACTTGTTAAGTACCATGTCTGATGTATGCTGGGGTGGGGGCCGGGGCTGGGGGCAGGGGGAGGACCCGCTGGGGGGGGGGGGCATGGCCAGCCAGCCCCAGCCCCTTTGGAAGTGGACAGAGAGCCAAATGCTGGCCCCCTCCTGTACTTTTTTCCATCTCTGCCAGGCAAAGATAATCAGGTTTATGTAAAGTATGTGTGCTCTTTTGACAGCCCTGGTCCCTCATTAATTCAATCACACCCAACCCCATTGTTCTCCAAGTGTTTGAAATGCGGAGGGAGCCTGCTTCTCTAATCCTGTCAATCACTGTTAGCATTTTCCTGCAGTTGCCATGGCTGAGGCCAAAGTTCATGAAAACACAGAAGGAGAGCCAACAAAACAAGAATAAAGACTTATTTGAGATACTCCTTTTAAAGGACATCTACCATGCACAAAACATGGGAAGTGAATGTAGACAAGTTTGGACACTCTGCTCGTGGGGAGGAAAGAGGGCAAAGAAAAAAAAAAAAAGAATTTGAAAATCAAATAGGCCTATGAAAACTTGACCCAAGAGTCTCTGGGAAAAACCCGATGAATTGCTGCCTGGTAGAACAATGTTCTTTCTTTCGTGTGTTCTTCACAGGGACAATGGCTGCTATATTATAACACAGGCCACTGGGGTCTTTACACCGTTGTAAGCCCCCTCGGCTCTACAGAATGCTGATAGCAGACAACAGGAGATTGTCCACCGCAAGGCGCGCTTTCTCCAGCGTCGCTGAGAACAAGCACTGGGAAAATCACTCATGCGTGGAGGCCAGCAGAGCGCGGGGGAGACCCGCGATGTCACACGGTGGGATCACGTGACGCCCGCAAAGGAAGGGACACCACGCCTTCCCCCCAAGACGCCGGGCCGGCCCCGTGTCCGCCCCGCGAAGGTGCGGTCGTCCAGCTGCCGGCGCTGATTTGGGGAGGGGAACGGGAGCGCGGGGTACCCCGCCACACGCCAGGCCCCCCCTACCCTGCCTGGCCTGCGCAGCCCATCCCTCCCCCCTCGAGACCCGAAGTCGGGTGACAGAGGTCAGGGCCGGGTTCCCCCCGCCCCCCAGGACCGCCGTGGCCCGGGGGGCTCCTGCGCCTTCTTCTCCTGGGCCACGCCGGCTCTCGGTCCCCGCCGGGCCTTCGTGCTCTGCTTTCTGCAGCCACCGCCTCCTGCGGCCTTGGCTGTGGCTCTTTCCACAACCTGGGCTGTACCCCCGCCACCGCCCGCTGGCCCGGCCGACACCGTTTCTCCTGGGCGCCCTCGTCCCGCCGTGTCTCCGGGGAGGCCCCGTGCCGGCTCAGCTCGGGGGCGAGCTCCTGCCCGGGTGCCACAGGCGCTCACGAGGGAGCCGCCCCACCCCAGGACACCGCGGGGGCCACGCAGCCGTCACGCCGCAGCCCCGCGCGCCGCCCCCTTCCCCGCGAGTGGGGACGGCTGGAAACCCGACGGGGCGGAGCTGGGATCTAGAGAGGGCCGCGCCGAGCCCCGGGTATCCGGGAGGGGAAAGGGAACCGGCAGGCACGCGTGGCTCAAGAGCGCATCTCCAAGTTCAGAAGTAGCGCTCTGGAAAGTGCCGAAGGAGGCCCGTTTCTCCGCCTCGGGTCCGCGGGGCGGGGCGGCCAGGAGTGTGCGTGTCCCGGTGCGGTCCCTTGCACCCGCCACGCCGTCTCAGATTCTGGTGACGGTTCCCTGGCGAGACGCAGGCGGTGAGCCGCCATCCGCGGAGCCCCTCGCGGGGACGCCGGGGTGGGCCACGGCGGACGCTCGGCTCGGCTCCGGGGGGAGCCAGTGGGCGGGGAGGGGGGCCCGGGGGCTGGAGGGGGGCTTGGGGGCGGGGGGGAGGGAGGGGGCGCCAACCCGGAGCCCAGGAGCCCCCACGGCCGCCCAGGAGCCCCCACAGGCCCGTTTTCCGAGCCTTTCCCCTGCTGCAAGTTAAAAAAAAATAATAATAATACCAACTCAGCTAATTTCAGAGTCTTTTTTACTGACTTCATCATTCTGATCTTATTAAAGCTTACATAGTTCACTTTTTAATCAAACGGTATATTAGTTTAATAAAAAAGTTCCTATTCATTCTTGGCCTCCAGCGTTAACACACTGTATTTTTTTAAGAACCTCTATTCCTCCCTTTACATTTTGTAGGGCTCTTTATAATAGATTCTCTTGCCGGGTGCATTTATAATTAATTACTTTTCTTCAGCACCAGTGGCCTCTGGGATGGTCCTGTGCTCTGATTGGCTGGCATCGCCTCCTCCCGCCTTCTCTCCAGGAAACTTTCAATAGCCCCAAACTACAGATGAGCAAACGTAGCTAACTTCTGGTCCTGCAATCACTTTGAATGCAAAGCCATACTAATTAAGACTTCTTTGTGTAGGAATTTGGAAAGTGATCATGCGTAAACTGCTGGCTTCCAGCTGCCATAAATATCTTGACGGTGGTTGTGCTGCGTAGTGCTAGACCCCAGGTTTATGGTAGAGTAGCTTGGATGCCGAGTCTGTAGCGTTCCCCTTTATTATTAAACTGAGGTCATGGGTGCACTGGAAAATGAACATGTATTCAAGTGGTTTCTGTTTCAAAGATTTTGCTGGTAGAGATGGAGTTTCCATAAAATATATCCAAAAGAGGAAAGCCAGTTTTACTGCAGTGGTGTTGGCCTTACTGATTCACATCAGAATTAGATTTAATTCCCTAAAGCCAGATGAGTGAATTATGTTCCTATACAAACACTGTCAGCGGCAAAGGCACTGAACACACTTCACCAAGGCTCCTACTATGGCCCTTTGCCACGAGTGTAGTCAGAGGCTCACGTTGGTATGTGCTGGGTAAAAAATCACCTAACAAAGCCCATTTTATGGGGAAGGATGAACTTCTTCATTATTTTTTAAGTAGCTGTGTGTGAAAGAGTTGCCACTAAACAAAGTTTGTGGGTACAATGCATCTCAGTCAATGTCAGCCCTTTCAGCATCCCCACCCCTCCCTCCCAACTCAGCCCTTCCCTTGCGTTTCTGACTCGGATTGTTGCTGGAAAACGTGGGTGTCCACGTGCAGGACACTATAACAGGATCCCTCTGTACAACCTTGAACTAGTTGTCGATTCAGAATGGATCAAACATCAACCTAAGACATGAAACTGCTGCAGGAAGGAGTAGGAGAGACATTAGGACTTCTCGGCACGGGCAGGAGCTTCCTGAGCACAGATCCAGACGCACAACGAAGCAAAGGACTTAATGGGGGGGGACTGCACGAAACTGAAGTGTCTGCGTAGCCAGCGACACAGTTCATCACCTAAGGGGACTACAGAATGGGAGAACATTTTTGCCACACTTGGAGGAGCTTGCTGGTTTTGCCCTCTAGCCATCAGGAATGTTCTCCGGTGCTGAAATGTCAGACATCCAGGTCTAGAGAAATAAAACCCACATGCGTAGCCACAGAACCTTCTAGAAAGGCTTCTAGAAAGGAAAAACACCACAAGCTAGAGGTCCTGAGCCTCGTCTTCTCACTCGGGGCCTCTTTTTTTGTTTGTTTTTTGGCCAGTCCTGGGGCTTGGACTCAGGGCCTGAGCACTGTCGCTGGCTTCTTCTTGCTCAAGGCTAGCACTCTGCCACTTGAGCCACAGCGCCGCTTCTGGCTGTTTTCTGTATATGTGGTGCTGGGGAATCGAACCCAGGGCCTCACGTATACGAGGCGAGCGCTCTTGCCACTGGGCCATATCACCAGCCACTCGGGGCCTCTTGATTACAGCAAAGAAGCAGGTAGAGGCTTCTGCTGCCAAGCGCAGCCTAAGAACCGAGTGAACACAGAGTAAGTGCAGCTTTCACAAGCCAAATGGTGAACCTGCTCCATGCGACTGTGTCCGATTGCTACAAACACTCACATTGTGTGTGACTGTTCATCCTCATCACTGTTCTTGATTAATCCTGCTCTCAATGGCATCTGCAGCCCTGAAATCTCACACCACTTAATTAAATTAGCAATACATTTGTCTCCCCATTTTCTGATCAAAGGGCTGTGCTCAGGAGAAATAAGCCTTTGTTCCCGCTCCCCTGTATAATTTGCACTCTTCTTTCCTTCCTCGTCTGGCTCCTGGCTCAGATGCTAAATTGTAGCTGGTAATAGGATGTTATTAGGGCTGGAGAGTTACCAAACGCACGGTCGGCAAGTCCCCCGATGAAGGGGTCTTGTGTCCATGGAATTACATACCGGGAACCTGAGTCCAGCCGCTCAAATGGCTTTGCATGAAGGCACACCTTTTGAACTAACATTCACGCGTGTGTGCGCTATACTGAGCTATATACTCTATAGCTCTATACCCCACCCCTTTTTGCAGTGATTATTCGGAGATACGGTCTTGCTTTTTGCCTAGATCTTGATGCTCCCGTTCTTACCCTCCTGTTGCAGCTGGAATGGCAGCCGTGCACCACCATGCCAACCCTCTTTCGAGACGGAGCCCCGTGAATTATTGCGACCGGCCTAGCCCAGAACCATAACCCTTCCAATCTCAGCCTCTCACAGGCCCAGGGCGGAAAAAGGTGCATGCCGCTCCGCCCAGCGCCTCACTGCAAACATCTTCCACGCATACACCTAGGCTTCCCCTCCGCCACGAGCCTCCCTCGTTAGAATTACAGGCATGAGCGACCAACAAACAGCCAGCTGGAAGACTGTTTAATTGAATCTAAACCACAAGCTTTGGCTCAAAAATGATGCAAATTAACAACTAATTGGAGCAACGGTTTAAGTGATTGAGTTGAAAAATGATCTTTGGTAGAAAATTCTAGAAGCCTGTGTACTTGACATGGGCCTGGGAAGCCACGGATGTGGAGAGGGCCGGCCCTCCTGTACCCACGGCTTGTGTAGGCAGGTCCCTGGTCGAGGGTCGGCTCCCGGCAGGTGGTGCTCCCGGCAGGTGCTCCCGGCAGGTGCTCCCGGCAGGTGCTCCCGGCAGGTGCTCCCGGCAGGTGCTCCCGGCTCTGAGCTCTGGCCCTGCCAAGTGTGTGCATGTGATTTGACGGCGGCAGCCCAGAGACCCGGAGAACACAGTGCGCCCAGGAGTGCCCACCCGCCCTCCTGGCCACACACGCACACGCACACACACACACACACACACACACACACACACGCGCGCGCACGTGCGCACTCACGCTCCATCCTGCTCCCCGGTCCGGGCTCCTCACAGCAGGTGACGTTAGCACTTGCTCGGCCTTGCCCAGAGGATGGGGGGCCCAGCCGCCCGGACCGAGGCTCCCCCCGGGTGAGAAGGGGCGGCCGCCGCCTCACCCTGCAGTCCACACCGGCGCCCAGAGCCTGGGCCGCCCCCCACTGCACCCCCTTCCCCTCGGCTCCCGTCCACGCCCCCACCGCGCCCGCCTTCCCCTCCCTCCCGTCCACGCCCCCACTGACGCCCGCCTTCCCCTCGCTCCCGTCCACGCCCCCACCGCGCCCGCCCTTCCCCTCACGCCCCCCACTGCGCCCGCCTTCCCCTCACGCCCGTCCACGCCCCCCACCGCGCCCGCCTTCCCCTCGCTCCCGTCCACGCCCCCCACTGCGCCCGCCTTCCCCTCGCTCCCGTCCACGTCCCCACTGCGCCCGCCTTCCCCCTCGCTCCCGTCCACGCCCCCACTGCGCCCCCCCTTCCCCTCACGCCCCCACCGCGCCCCGCCTTCCCCTCGCTCCCCGTCCACGCCCCCACTGCGCCCCGCCTTCCCCTCGCTCCCGTCCACGCCCCCCACCCGCGCCCGCCTTCCCCTCGCTCCCGTCCACGCCCCCCACCGCGCCCGCCTTCCCCTCGCTCCCGTCCACGCCCCCCACTGCGCCCAGCCTTCCCCTCGCTCCCGTCCACGCCCCCCACCGCGCCCGCCTTCCCCTCACGCCACCCACTGCGCCCGCCTTCCCCTCGCTCCCGTCCACGCCCCCACCGCGCCCCGCCTTCCCCTCACGCCCCCCACCCCGCGCCCGCCTTCCCCTCACGCCCCCCACCGCGCCCGCCTTCCCCTCGCTCCCGTCCACACCCCCACCGCGCCCGCCTTCCCCTCGCTCCCATCCACGCCCCCACCGCGCCCGCCCTTCCCCTCGCTCCCGTCCACGCCCCCACCGCGCCCGCCTTCCCTCGCTCCCGTCCACGCCCCCACCCGCGCCCGCCTTCCCCTCGCTCCCGTCCACGCCCCCCACCGCGCCCGCCTTCCCCTCACGCCCCCCCACCGCGCCCGCCTTCCCCTCACGCCCCCCACCGCGCCCGCCTTCCCCTCGCTCCTGTTCACGCCCGCCATCGGAGCAGAGCCGCCTCCTGGCACGGGAGCCGCTCATTCAAGATGCCACGTTCCAACTCAGACCGTGCCGCCATTGCCCTCCCTGAGCGAGACATGGCCCTCCCCCCCCCCCCCGCCTGCCCCTCGCGTCCCTCTGCGGACGCCGGGAGAGGTGTGACCCCAGGGACCAGTCACGTCACGGGCCTCGGGGCACTGCCCCCCCCCACCCCGCCATCATCCCCAGGCCTGGAGGAAGGGGAGGGAGGGAAGGAGGGAGGGAGGGAGAGAGGGAGGGAGGGAGGGAGGGAGGGAGGGAGGGCTCACGATTCCAGCCTCCGCCGTCACCTCCTTCGTCACGCACGCAGGGTGGATCCGACTGCAGCGTTGCCCGTAGCACGCCTGCCTGAGTGTGAGTTTGTGCGGGTGCTTGGTGGCAGGCGTTGGGTAGGAAGTGTGAAGTGTGCCACGTGCTGACCGCGTGCTGACCGCGTGCTGGCCGCGTGCTGACCTGCGTGCTGGCCGCGTGCTGACCGCGTGCTGGCCGCATGCTGACCGCGTGCTGGCCGCGTGCTGACCGCGTGCTGGCCGCGTGCCGTGAGAGTTCTTCGCTCTGTGAAGCTCCCGGCTGTGGAGACGGCCACGCCTTCTCCCGCGGTGGAAGCCATGCTCTTTCTAAGCTTTTGCCGTGCGGGGGATGGGGTGCGGGGCCCCAGCAGTGCCAGGCGTGGGGGCCCCACGGTGCTGCTCCCCAGACACCAACAGCTTCTCCCTGAGAAGCCAGGCCTGCCCCCCTCCCCCGCCATGATCCGGGAACAGGGTGCTGGGCGCGGCCCTGGAGCATGGACTGCGTCGCAGCCAGAAGCACCATTGTTGGGGTCACTGAAGGCGCCTCGCTGGGGAGGTCGGGGGTCACCGCAGGTGCAGATCCCGGCCGCCCTCAGCCTCTCCAAGGGCCGCGGCAGCACCGGCAGCGGTGACGGGACACGCAGCGTGGGCGGCAGCACCGGGCCCAGGACACCGTGGAGGCCTCGGCCTGCCTCCGTCGTGCAGCGCGATGATGGGCATCGGCGCGTGTCCACCGTGTGCGGGACGGGGGCTTGCTGCGATGCGGCCGTAGACGGGGTGGACTGTGACCCCCCTTCCCGGCCCTCCGCCTCCCCCGGGGCAGGGGCTGCTTGTCCTCCACGATCTTGTTTTGCCTTGTTTTTCTCTGGCGGTTTCACTCGTGGGAGCTCCATTTCCATTCTCACTGCCAGCGAGGCTCCTCTCCTCGTGACGGAGGGACCGTGTGTGTGTCTTCTGTTCATCCGTGCGTCTAGGACAAGCACCTTGCTCAATTCCACAGCGCCGCGATGGTGACCCGCACTGCACTACGGATGGACGCATGGTCGTCGAGAGTGAGCTGACGTGGAGAAGGGGCTGCTGGGGGAGGGACAATCGCGCGGGCAAGGGGCCGGGCGGCAGCCGGAGGTTCAGTGTTCTGAGAAACCTCCATATTGCTTTCTACAGGGCCGCACCCACCCGGACTCCCGCCACAGAGTGTGAACAACCCACACTCCCACCACAGAGTGTGAACAACCCGCACTCCCACCACAGAGTGTGAACAACCAACACTCACAGCACAGAGTGTGAACAACCAACACTCACAGCACAGAGTGTGATCAACCAGCACTCACAGCACAGAGTGTGATCAACCAGCACTCCCGCCACAGAGTGTGAACAACCCGCACTCCCAGCACAGAGTGTGATCAACCAGCACTCACAGCACAGAGTGTGAACAACCAACACTCACAGCACAGAGTGTGAATAACCTGCACTCACAGCACAGAGTGTGAACAACCAACACTCACAGCACAGAGTGTGAACAACCTGCACTCACAGCACAGAGTGTGAACAACCAACACTCACAGCACAGAGTGTGATCAACCAGCACTCACAGCACAGAGTGTGATCAACCAGCACTCACAGCACAGAGTGTGAACAACCAGCACTCACAGCAGAGTGTGAACAACCCGCACTCACAGCACAGAGTGTGAACAACCAGCACTCACAGCACAGAGTGTGAACAACCCACACTCACAGCACAGAGTGTGAACAACCCGCACTCCCAGCACAGAGTGTGATCAACCAGCACTCACAGCACAGAGTGTGATCAACCAACACTCACAGCAGAGTGTGATCAACCAGCACTCACAGCACAGAGTGTGATCAACCAGCACTCACAGCACAGAGTGTGAACAACCAACACTCACAGCACAGAGTGTGAACAACCCACACTCACAGCACAGAGTGTGAACAACCAGCACTCACAGCACAGAGTGTGATCAACCAACACTCACAGCACAGAGTGTGAACAACCCGCACTCCCAGCACAGAGTGTGATCAACCAGCACTCACAGCACAGAGTGTGATCAACCAGCACTCACAGCACAGAGTGTGAACAACCAGCACTCACAGCACAGAGTGTGATCAACCAGCACTCACAGCACAGAGTGTGATCAACCAGCACTCACAGCACAGAGTGTGAACAACCTACACTCACAGCACAGAGTGTGAACAACCTGTGAACAACCAGCACTCACAGCACAGAGTGTGAACAACCTACACTCCCCCCACACAGTGTGAACAACCCGTACTCCACTCCCACCCACAGAGTGGGAACAACCCGCACTCCCACCCACAGAGTGTGAACAACCCACACTCCCCACACAGTGTGAACAACCACACTCGCATCCACAGAGCATGGGATAAAAACCCACCCTCCCCTCCACAGAGCGTGAACAACCCGCACTCCCCCCACAGAGCGTGCCCCCCATCCTAACCATCATTGTCTCCTCCAGGATCACAATTCTGACTGGGGTGAGATGGAATCTCAGCATTGTTTATATGTTTTTCTTACTGAGCACAAATGTGAAACATTCTTAAGTGTTTTTTGGCCATTGCACTTCATCTGATGTGTCTGTCCAGTTCAGTTGCCTATCTATTGACTGAATTATTGGCTTTTTTGTTACTTAATGCGGTGTATTATTCATTGGTTTATTTGCCATACTGAGATTAACCGAAGGCCTTGTGCTTGCTAGGTAACCAATCTACCATTTGAACCACACTTCAGCCCTAGTTCTTAATATATTCTGAAATTTAATCTCATTGGATGAACACCAGAAAAAGGTTTTTCTCTCATGCTGTAGGCTGCATCCACACTCTGATGTTTCTTGTGCTGTAAAGAAGTTTTCAGGTTAGTGCAGTTCCATTTGTAATATTTGCTCTTATTTCCCGAGCAATGGGAATTGGATGGGAGATAGGAAAAGAACAAGGAATTTGAGACGGGCTTGATTTAGAACCAAACACTGGCTCTTTGAGAAGATCAATAACATTGACAGACCTGCAGCTGCAATGATCAGGAGAAAGAAGACACAAATTAGCCATCTGAGGAATGAGAATTCATGCTATAAGCCACAGGTCTTACAAGCAAATTAACGGAATTTATAAATCTATGTCTATAATTTGACATTGTAGATAAAAAGAAAATGTGTTGTAAAATACAAACATTGTAGATAAAAAGAAAAATTATTGTAAGGTACACACTATCACATATTATTGAAAAATAGATAAATAGCACACATATCTTGGCATCTACCCACAACTTTGAGATTGTTAAAAAATATTTGCACATGGAAAACTCCAGGTGGATTCAGAGGCAATTTTTCCAAACATATCCGGAGGAAACATCAATTTTACACAAACCTTCAAAAAGCTGAAGAGCACTTAACACTTCACAGCTCAGCATGGCCGAAACTATTTTGGTTTTGAAGCACGCTCTTCAAGTCCCAGCCTCTGAGGAGATAGAATTACAGGTGTGAGGCAACCAGCACCCAGCAAGGTTCTTGATAAATGTTTTAGCAAATCAAAGCCAATAAATATAAAATGGTAAGATGCTGTGCCCAAATGAGTTGTGCCCTGGAAGCAAGACTATTTTAAAGTTAAAATATTAATCAGTGCAATCCACCAAATGAGTCTTTACGAAAGCTCACAGGTCTGGCAGAAGAGACTCCGACAGAGCCTTAGACATTCCAGCAGCATTAGTGGTACAGGTTCCCAACCAACTGGCGACAAAAGGAAACTTCATAAAGGATGCCTACACACAAACCAGCAACAAGAAACAACAAAATACTATGATTGATATATATATAATGTATATATGAAAAATATATATTTATGAAAATCACCTTCCAGCTGGGAAAAATGCCTATACTTTTATATGACATCATCCCCTATGCAGAAAGACTTAAGTATTTCTAAGGATTTTGCTTCAGAATTAAAAATAAGTTATGCATAGTTGCAGGACTCAAGGAACAGAAAGCAGTATAGAAAAATAACCATATTTCTATGGTCAAGCAAGTCTATATTCCTATAGCCAAGCAACAAATAATTAAAAATTTTTAATCTGTATGAAAACCATTTGCAATCACATTAGAAATACTAAATACTTAAGAGATAAAAGTGACAAAATTGTATGAAACTATAAAATATTTCTTATAGACACTGAGGAAGACTGAAATAGATGGGAAGATACAGATGGGAGCCAGCAGTTTCAATTTTGTGATGATATCAATTTTTCTTCCCATTGATCTCAGTTTCAAGTACTTTTATTTATAGAAATTAACAACTTAATCCCAAACTTGAAAAATGGAAAAGATGTCAAATATACAAAATAATTAATGAAAACAAACTTGAGCACCCAAACTACAGTTCCATCATTAATAATAAAAGTATAATAATCAATAAAGTGTGATGTTGCATAAAGTATCCAAATACATAAATAGGACAAAAGAATGAAGTGGGGGGGGGAAACCTTTTTCAAATAAATAGACTTTTGGAACGAATTTGTGCTCAACCATCTGTGCTGGCACTTTTGAAGACACAGATGAAGATCCTCCGTCCATACCATATCCAGAGTTACTTTTGTTAATAAAACCCTGACACTTTACAACTTCTGGAAGAAAACAAAGTAGCTTGGTGTTTAGATTTTGCAATGACTTAACTGTTTGATAAAATGTGTGAAGAAGGATAAAGAAATCTATATATTCAATTTCCCAGAATGTAAGCATTTCCTCTTCAAAACCTACAAAAATCAAGCCACAAAATGGGCAAAGGTATTTGCAAAACATGTAGCTGGGTACTGGGAATGTGGCTTAGTGGCAGAGTGCTTGCCTAGCATGCACGAAGCCCTGGGTTTGATTCCTCAGTACCACCTAAACAGAGAAAGCCAGACGTTGTGCTGTGGCTCAAGTGGCAGAGTGCTAGCCTTGAGCAAAAGAAGCTCAGGGACAGCGCCCAGGCCCTGAGTTCAAGCCCCAGGACTGGCAAAAAAAAAAAAGTAACTGAGGCAGAATTTTCTAGAACATGTAACTAGCTCTTCTAGGACCCCCTAGAAGATGAAACATGCAACTTAGGCTGACAGAGAGAGAAGAATGAGGCCAAACAATGGAAAGAGGATTGGAACGGAAGCTTTGCTGAAGGAAAGGAGGCCTGAGATCTCCTTCACCCACGCGCGCTGAGACCGCGGTGTCACCCCTGTGCTTCACCACGAATGCCCCGTGCGTTCTGAGCTGCTGCCAATGGCCACGTTCCCATGAGCCCTTGCTGCCTCCTGGGTGCACTTATGGGTGGCACTGGGGGGGTCACTCCCCAAGTCGCTAGAGCCACAGGCCAGGGTCTTGGAAACTTCCCTGAATAGACCGAGCTGCCCCTCTCCCACCGCTGCCCCTCTTCGCCAGGGCCGGGCCTGTTCAGCTCTGCTCTGCCCTCTGCCCTCTGCCCTCTGCCCTCAGGATGGAGGAGGCCCAGGTCCCACAGGGCGGCTAACGCGGAGTGCCCGGAGCTCTGCCACCTCTTCTCTCCCCAGTGTCCGGGCGGCTGGGCTTTGGCCTTTGTCTCCCCTCCCAGCCATCTCTCAGTGCCGTCTCAGTGGAGCCGCTATGGTGCCTTTGCTGGACGGGGCCGCGGCTCCTCTTACCGCAGCCTAGAAGCGGCCGGGGGCGCGGTTTCTGCCTGAGCCCCTCGTGGAAGCGAGCGTGGGCTCGGCTGGGACTAGCGGGGTGCTGGGGAGAGCCCCTTGCGGCGGCAGTGCAGGAGGCCCGCCCTGCCCGCCCGGCTTTCGGGAACTAAACGGAACCAAGTGTAGAGGGAGGTGCGGAGGCGAGAGGCGCGTGACCTGGTCCCCGGAGGGGGAGGATGGCTCACTGGGAGCCTTCGAGGGTCCTGAGGATTTCAAGGGGGTCGGGCGTGGTTCGGTTGTACAGTTGAGCCAGGCAGATCCGCAGCCCCAGAGAGAAGGCCACGCCGGCTAGAGGCCACCTCCACGGGAGAAGAGACCACGCGGGGCCTGAATTGCACTCTGGGGCGCAGAGTGGCCGCGGCCCTTCACCCCCCGCAGCGTGGAGCTGTGTAGAAGTTCCACACGTCTTCCTGCCTCGCCCTCCCACCGCGCTGGGCGCCTGCGTGTAGCAGACTTGTGTCGCGTGCCTCCCCTCAGAGGGTGCCCCGCGTTCACCCCCAAACTCTCAAATAAATCACCTGATGGGCGCATTAAAAATCACAGTCATTACGAGGAGGCGAAAGGCCAGGCGCTGACTAACGCGAACGCACCAGCCATTTCCCCGGCGGCGATCCGACGATGAGGGGCTGGGGTGTCTGGGCCCCCTTGTCCCCACTTCCATCTGCAGGACGTGAGCGGGAGCCCCGCGGGCTTCCCTCCCAGCGTGCTCCGCCTGTAAGTCAGGGCCCCAAGCCCGCCTTCCCCTCGTCTGCCACCGAGTTCCTCCGTGCGCTCCCAGGAACGAAAGGGAAATGAGGGGAGAACCCCGATTTCATCCAGGCCATGGCCCGTGGCGTCCCACGCCTCCCCTCTCCTCAGCCCTGCGCACAGGCCTCAGGCCACACGGTGGACACCCAGCCGGGCTGGCCGGGAAGTGCTGGACACCTGTTGAGGACGTCGCTCTCCCCACCCTACCCCCGCCCCCCCTGCCCCGACCTCAGGGACCCACAGAACTGGGGCTGGGGTCACACGCGCTGCCCTCGCCACACTCCAACGCAGCCAGAATAGGGGGTGCTGGAGAAAGGTGGCCTCGCCCTTGAGGTCAACTTGAGAAGCCTCACCCTGCACACCAGTGCACCTGCTCTTCTGGACCCTGGACTCTGCACCCCAGTGCACCTGCTCTTCTGGACCCTAGACCCTGCACCCCAGTGCACCTGCTCTTCTGGGCCCTGGACCCTGCACCCCAGTGCACCTGCTCTTCTGGGCCCTGGGCCCTGCACCCCAGTGCACCTGCTCTTCTGGACCCTGCACCCCAGTGCACCAGCTCTTCTGGACTCTGCACCCCAGTGCACCTGCTCTTCTGGCCTCTGGGCCCTGCACCCCAGTGCACCTGCTCTTCTGGGCCCTGCCCCCAGTGCACCTGCTCTTCTGGCCCCTGGACCCTGCACCCCAGTGCACCTGCTCTTCTGGCCCCTGGGCCCTGCACCCCAGTGCACCTGCTCTTCTGGACCCTGCACCCCAGTGCACCAGCTCTTCTGGACCCTGCACCCCAGTGCACCAGCTCTTCTGGACTCTGCACCCCAGTGCACCTGCTCTTCTGGACCCTGGACCCCAGTGCACCTGCTCTTCTGGCCCCTGGGCCCTGCACCCCAGTGCACCTGCTCTTCTGGGCCCTGCACCCCAGTGCACCTGCTCTTCTGGACCCTGGACCCTGCACCCCAGTGCACCTGCTCTTCTGGACCCTGGACCCTGCACCCCAGTGCACCTGCTCTTCTGGACCCTGGGCCCTGCACCCCAGTGCACCTGCTCTTCTGGCCCCTGGGCCCTGCACCCCAGGGCACCTGCTCTTCTGGACCCTGGACCCCAGTGCACCTGCTCTTCTGGACCCTGGACCCTGGACCCCAGTGCACCTGCTCTTCTGGCCCCTGGGCCCTGAACCCCAGTGCACCTGCTCTTCTGGACCCTGCACCTCAGTGCGCCTGCTCTTCTGGCCCCTGGGCCCTGCACCCCAGTGCACCTGCTCTTCTGACCCCTGGGCCCTGCACCCCAGTGCACCTGCTCTTCTGGGCCCTGGGCCCTGCACCCCAGTGCACCTGCTCTTCTGGCCCCTGGGCCCTGCACCCCAGTGCACCTGCTCTTCTGGCCCCTGGGCCCTGCACCCCAGTGCACCTGCTCTTCTGGGCCCTGCCCCCAGTGCACCTGCTCTTCTGGCCCCTGGAGCGCCTCTTACTCTGCTCCTCAGTCCGGCCCAATGGGGAGCTGGCCCTCCAGGGTGACCTGCCGGCGTGGCGCCCTCCCCACCCCCCCGTACCAGGAGGCCTCGTGGCCACGCCAGGCCCTGCTCTCCTCCGGGGCCAGGGCTCCGGGCTGCTCTGGGAACGCGGGCAGGGTGCCGGTGGCCAAGGCCCAATGGCAAGTGAAGGGCGGCAGTCTCCGCCGCCGCCCATCCCCTCCCCCGGCCTGGCACCGAGTCGAGGGGCACATTTGTGGATGCAGACTCCCAGGCTAAATGCCAGCAGCTTTGTGTTGAGTGCTCTCTGACAGAGCTGACACAAGAGTCACAGAAAGCCTCTGGGCCACCAACGGCCAGCGCCAGCAACCGTGGGGACAAGAGCAGGCCCAAGAACAAACAGAACCAACCAAACACCATCCTTTCCAAATTACCCCAGGCATTTAAGCCACTTATGAATTAATATGCTGGAAATATTCCCACACAATGACAGGCCCGGCAGGCGTTCCAAGGAGCCCCGGGACCGGGCGCCGTGGACTCTGTGGACTCTGCCTCCAGGCCCACCCCACAGCCACGACTCCTCCCTCCCTCTTGCACGAGTCCCAGCGCGAGATCAGCAGCACGAAGGCCCCACGGGCTCCTGACCCAGCGGGTGTGGTGTGCAGAGCCTCCTCTGGGAACCGGTCACACCCACCGCGGACACCGGCGAGGCCCCTGCTCTGAAGGCCGGAGGACCAGAGAGCAGCACCTGCACAGGGAAAGATGGTCTGGTCCGTCGCCATTCATGCTGGGCCAACGCCTTGCCCAGAGAAACCGAGGTAACCAGGAGTGAGCAAGACACCAGTTACCGCAGGATGCGTGCGGACGGGCCCGGCGGGGGCTGGAGAGGGCGCCTCTCCGCACAGCACCGGTGCAGACCGCACCAAAGCAGGCCGACGGGCTCCGTCGACGCTGGACCACGCAGCGGGCGGGATGGGGTAGGGAAAGGCAAAGGCAGATCCACGGTGGACGGCAGGCACGGGGGGCCGCCCCGTTACATACCACGTCAGCGCCGTGGGAAGATGCGCCCAGCCCCTGCCACTGCCAGCAAGTCCACAGCACACCACCCACAGCATCGACAGGGAGAGAACTGCCACCTGCGTGTGACCCCCAGAACAAAAGGCAGGTCGGCCCGGACTGTGGGTGGACAGCAGGCCCAGGCTCGCAGAGAGGCAGCGCCCTGGAGCCCACGGCCTCCCTCAGCTGCCCCGGCCTCCCTCTGGCCTCCCTCAGCTGCCCCAGGCCTCCCTCAGTTGCCCTGGGCCTCCCCTGGCCTCCCCTGGCCTCCCCAGCCCGGGGCCTCCCCCGGCCTCCCTCAGCTGCCCCAGGCCTCCCTCAGCTGCCCCGGGCCTCCCCCCGGCCTCCCCCGGCCTCCCCAGCCCGGGGCAGGGCCCAGTGGCTCAGTGCCAGCTCCTAGAGCCACAGCAGGTGCGTGAAGTAAGGCCGGGCAGCAGAGACCTCTGCGGTGCTGATGCGTGGTATAGCACAGCACGCTGCAGACACCAAGACCGAGAGAGAGGCCAACAGGAAGTCAGGGAATACACTTTTTCCTGATGGAAATGTTTTCCGAGCATTGTATATATATATATATATATATATATATATATATATATATATATATATATATATATATATATATATATATAAAGAAAAACTGTCCACAGCACAGAAAGGATAAGCGTTACCAGTGAAGAAGGCAAGAAGGAAGACAGAGCACAGAACGGTTTTCAATGTCCACCTGTTATCCACCAGGTTTCTACTTGGCCATGCGCTGTGACATTTTCACAGCCACATTAGGACATTTATATTAAGAAAAATTAAGATGACAATAAAAAATGAAGCAAGTTTCAGTGCCAGGCGGGAAGAGCAGAAAAACGAATCACTGACGTGTAAGCTGTGGTCCCCCACTCTGTCCGGCTCGGCACCCAGGGCTGTCCTGTGGGTGACAGGGGACCCCACCGTCCATGGGAACGCTAACCTTGCTATCCTGGTGCACCTTTCACACAGCTCAGAGACACGGGAGCGAGTGCCAGGGCAGACCCACAGCATCTTCCCTTTTTAGGATCCATAGAGACGGTGCCGGGCCCTCACCCTCCGCAGCCAGCCCCGCGGAGACGAGTCCCTCTGTTCATCCTCGCGTGGACACGCTAAACGCTCCCCCGTCAGAGCGGGGCTGTGCCGTCCCTAACCCAGGCGTCCAGGTCTGTGCCCTTCCATCACACCCCTCCTCTCCCTCGGGACGGAGCGCTGCTGCTACAAATGGCGGCACTAAGCCTGCGGAGCCCCGAGACTCTGGGGCCGCAGATAAGATGGATAGCTCTCGTGCACCGGGCCCCGGCCCAGGGGCTCTCTGGCTCCCTAGCAGCCAGCACCAGGGCCAACAGGCTTCGCGGAAATGAAAACATCATTTTTCCTTCTGTCCATCTCAGGGAGGCCCGAGACCGGCTCTGATAATGAATCCACTGAGAGAAATCAATACTGCAACTGCTTGGAGAAGAAGCAAGCCGTGGCAGAATAAACTTCTCGGGATGGTTGCGCGGCTCCCGCAGGCAACGCCGTGTCTGGGCACATGTGGAGTCTAAACAAACGCGGCCTCCTCCTCCGCTACCCCTGCCCGGGAGCAATTACCCAGAACTGCTGTGTGTCCTAGGACCCCCGGTTCTAAATGCAGCCTTTCTTCTCCAAAGGTTGTCCAGCTGGTTTTCTTCTTCCCACTCGGAGTGGCCAGTGAGCCTGCGCTTTGAGGGCTGAGAGACTTTGAGGTGAGCAGAGTTCAGGAAGGATGAAGACAATCCAAGTTTGACCTACGGGCCGCACAAGGCGGTTTCTGCTGTTATTTTGTGGTTGCGTCTTGTCGTGTGGTTTCATTTTTTAAATTACCGCTGCTCTTAGCTTTCCATTCGAGTCCATCGGAGACGTCAGCAGAGCTGACGTGTGACGTGGCCAGTGGTACACTACCACGTGGTCGCAATGAGTGGAGCTTAGAACCTTTGCTCCTGAGAAGCAAGGGCGTGTCCGCTCGAGCCCAGGCCCACGGCCCCCAGGAAAGACGAAAGCTGCGCTAGAATAAGGAATCCGTGGCTGGGCCTGGTGGACGGGGCTCACTGCTCTGCTCGGCGCCCTTGGCCACCAGTGGCCAGGGAGCTCCTAGGGAGGTGTGCATTGGTGCACACACGGTCTCTGAACTGTGCATTTGCTTTTTCTTTTCTTTCTTTTCTACCAGTCTTGGACTCAGGGCCTGAGCCCCGTCCCTGGCTTCTTTTTGCTCAAGGCTAGCACTCTGCCACTTGAGCCACAGCGCCACTTCTGGCTTTCTCTGTGTATGTGGTGCTGAGGACTCGAACCCAGGGCTTCATGCACGCTAGGCGAGCACTGTACCGCTAAGCCACCTTCCCAGCCCCATGCGCATTTGCTTTATCGATTCCTCCAAGACCAGTGCGGCAAGTCTGCCTCCGTCCCGTGGAGTGGGGCTGCCAGTCTCGATACTGGCTTCTTCCCTCTGTGTCCGTGTGCCCCTGGGTAGCTACTTCTTCTCTCGGTGCCTCAGCTTCCCTCTCACGGCAGTTATTATGAGGGCACAGGAGGCATCGTGCCAGCAGGGCTTGGACAGTCCCCGGGCGTGCTGACAACAAGGGAGATGCTGGCTGCCACCTTCTCGTCCCAGAAGACCTTGCTTCCTCTGCATAATGCGTAGGGGCGAGGATGGGCATGGCCGTGTTGTTTACCCTCCACACTCCTGCCGCATCTATAGTTTCCAGACACACGGGAAAGAGGGAACACCTTGACAGAGCTTGCCTTGATCATGGTTGTTGAAGCAGGTGAGGCCTTGGATTCTTAGAAAACAGAATACCTCCAGGGCCCAGAGAGCCTGGGCCAGTCCTGCCCATCAAGGCCGAATGCAAGGAGCACATGGCCCGTTCCTCCCTCCCTCCCTCCCTCCCTCCCTCCCTCCCTCCCTCCCTCCCTCCCTCCCTCCCTCCCTCCCTCCTTCCCTCCCTCCCTCCCTCCCTTCCTTCCCTAGAGTCTTGTGGGGCTCGCTGACTGTTCGCCTAAACTGCAGTTGTAAGTGCACATGATGCATTAGAAGCCAGAGGACAAACGGGAGAACAGGGAGGAGGGTCACTCGGAGTCCCCACTGGAAGCCACCGCTGAGGAGCTGCTGCCGCTGTCCCGGCTGCTAGCACCCTCCTCTGTCAGGGAAGTGAAGAAAGACATCCAAGGGCCTAGCCCCCGACTGCGCTGGCTCCTGGCCCCGCATCTCTTCTGTTGGCCTCAGAAAGCGGCCAGAAGGGCTGGCGGTGCGGCTCGGTGGCAGAGCTCTGGTAGGCACAGGGTTCAATTCCCAGTAGTACTAGAAGTAGTTACGGTAGTAGTAGTAGTGAAATTAGTTAAAATCAAACTTGGTCGCGCAGGGTGTAGGGGGGAGAGACCTTGGCGCAGAGGAATCCCTGTTTCACCCCCGCCCAGGGCACTGAAAGTCATGGGCAGAAGTAACGGGACACTTGCCAGCCTGCCCTGCCTTCCCAGGGACCAGGATTCCATGAGGAGCCCCCCCACCCCCCGCCCACCTCCGGGCCTCCTTCAGAGAGCGCTTCCGAGGCCCCTGGAAAAAGCATGCTTGGATGGAAGTGACATCGATTGTGGCGCCCCCCCCCCCCCGCGCTGTGCACGGCTCCGGAGCCGGGGCTACCCCCACGTAGTGGGGACCCAGAGCCGCGCACCGGCCAGGACAGCTCAGCTCATTACCGCTGACGTCTGCAGAGTCCCCCGAGATTGTTCTCCCAGCCCGGCCTCCTTCAGACGCGCCCAAGTTTCCCCTGGAGTTCAGAATAGATTGAAATGATCTTGGAATCTCCCCCTGGGGAGACTTAAGAGCTCTTTCCTTAGCAGAAGTTGGTTTTCTCCTATCGATCGCTCCTACAGCCGCCGCACCGCAGTGCCGGCGTTTATTTACAAGCAGGCAGCGACAGCGACTCCAATTCCAGTCATTATCTTGACAAAACTGCGAGCATTGGCCGAGAGAACACGAGAGCCGCGAGCCAGGGCAGCTAGGCCGCGCACTCGTGTCCCGGGCGGCATCGGGGGCGAGGGGCCGGGGCGGGGGGTCTGGAAGATGCCACGCCGGCACCGCGGGGCCGGCCCAGCCCCGCCGATCGGCGCAGAGGGGCCGGTCCGGCCCCGCCGGTGGGCAGCAGCCCCTGCTACCCTAGAGGTGGGAGAGATGGGGACACGCCGACAGGCGCAGACCAGAGTGTGTGCAGCAGCCCCGGGCAGACCGAGGCCTGGCAAGTCACCCAACCTGGCTTAGCCGGGCGTGGGGCTCCGCGGATGGCGGGAAGGGCCCCTGGCGCCCACCCTCGGCCCTGTGCTCGGCGTGGAAGGCGCTCGGAAGTGACCCCGCCTCCCGCGGGAGCGCCCCTTCCCCAGAGAAGCCCCCTCCTGCAGCGTATCTGCCCCGGAGCCCCGGCCCTAGGACCAAAGTCAGAGAGGGGAGGCCGTCCGGAGCTGATGGATGGGGCTGCCCGGGGTCTGCCTCAGTGACCTCCGTGCACAGGCTGTGATTCTTCTGCTACAAGTGGTAGTCATGTCTGAGCGGCCTTCTTGGCGAGGCTGTGCCCTGCCTTGTCCACTTAAAAGATCATTAATCACCACCCCCGTTTATAAATCAGGGCCGCGGGCTCACCGCCGCCGTGACGAGGTCGGCGCGCCCAGGAGTACTTAGCCAATTCCCAGCCCGGCGCGCTCCCCTCTCCAGCCCCGGCAGCCGGGCCATCCATCATGCTCCAGCCACAAGGCAGAAGGACGCTGACACCGGGGCGCCTGGAGACCCGGCGGGGCTCGGCGCGCGCGGACGGGGAGCTCTTGAAAACCCCCGGCCGGCTCCCCGGCCCTTTGTGTTAACAAAGCCTATTCGTTTCAGGACTTGGCAGTTCAAATTATTTCAGACAAGACCCCAAGACGAATGGCCGGATGATAGAGTCGCCACGCCAAGTGGCCACCGCGGGAGGGGGGCGGGCGGGGGAGGGAGGCCACGCCCGGGCGGGCGGGGGGGACGAGGCTCGTGGGGGGGGGGGCCTGGGCGTCCTCAGTCCCCTGCCTGCCTCCCTCCTGGCGGGGTGGCCACTGAGAATGGCTGGCGCGTCCAGCCCGCAGGGGCGGGAGCCCTACACCCTTCCGTGGCCGTGTCCACGTGGCCCACGCGTGAGCTCGAGGGCACGGCGGTGGCACCGGCCGCTCACAGCCGCCCGGAGCAGAGCCAGCTCAGGAGACCAGCTTCGTGCTGCCGCTCTGCGGCCCGGGCCGGCGTCCAGCGGGCTTGTGGTCGTGGGGCTCCTCGCCTGCGAGGAGGGAGCGTCCACGGTCGCCGGGCAGAAGCAGGCAGCAGGAGGAGGAAGGGCTGCCCGGGGGGGGAGGGACCGGGTGCAGCCCTCACCCGGGGCCTGGGCAGGGGCCGAGGCCCAGGCTCACCGACTGTGGGGCAGCGCCGACTAGGTCACCGCAACCGGCCATGCTGCAGCGCGGGCGGGGGCGGGGGGGGGGAGGGGAGGCCCGCAGGCTCCTGCCCTTCCCTGCACCCCAACTTCCTCTTCCAGGGAGAGACGTGTGTGTGCCCTGGAATTCCCCCTTGAGCACGGAGGCCGGGGAGGGTGGGGCCGCGGGGCGCGCCCTCCGCAGCCGAGGCGGTGGTGGGGGGGGTGCAGACCCCTCTGCCAGGGCGCCCCACTTTGCTCTGGGCCCAATCCCGGCCCCCAGAGGACGTTCCCAGCAGCCCCCCTCCCCCCGTGAGGCGCTCCCTGGGCCTGCGGCTCTCTCCAGATGCTCCCGCCCCGCGACTCCTCACAGCTCTGCCCGGTGAGTGTTGGCACACAGCCCCCCATCAGACCCGGGACAGCCCGGGGCTCCCCAACCCCCCGGAACCGGTTCTGCCCTGGCACGCAGACGCCGTCCCCGCCTGCCCCCCCGCAGTGCTGGGCAGAGTGCTCCCCTCCCTCCCCACCAGCCTCGGCCATGGGCCGCGCGTGCTCTCTGCCCCCGGGAGCGTGTCTGCACACACGTGCCTGTGTGGATGGGCGTGCACACGTGCAGGATGCGGATAAGAGTGTGCATGGGTGTGCATGGGTGTGGATAGGAGCACACACGTGTATGGATGTGGCTATGAACGCGTGTGTGCGTGGATATGAGTACACCCACACTTCTGCACACATACCTATTCGTACACATGCACACGTGCACACACTCATTTACACATGTGTGCACACACTCCTTTATTCGCGTGCACATGTACACCCACTCCTTTATAAACATGTGCAGGAGTATATACACTTGCGTGTACACAGGTACCTGGGCACACACCCATTCATGCACATGTGCACGCATACCAACGTACACACGTACACACTTTGCACGCATGTATGTATCCACATCTGCACAGTCGCGTATGCACATTCATTTGTACACATATACACAGGCATACACATCCATGTATACAGGTGCACACGCTCCTACACATATTCAAGGAAACGAGAGCCATCTCCATTCCGTATCAGTCACTTTTGAAGAATGGGTTGGGATAAATTTTCTCTTGTCATTATTTTACTGGCATTTGATGTTTTTATGGTACATATTATTATTACATACACTATTGTAGGAAATTATAGGCTAAAGAGAAAGCCATTAAGCAGAGTATAAATCGCGGAATTATACACTCCGTTTTATGGTCATCTAATTATAGGGCAGAAAGTGGGTTGAGCACCTTGGCTGGAGCATTGCAAGGTGCACCCTTGCCTCTTACTGGAGCCCGTCCACCAACCTGTTAGTGCATCAAGAACACTGGCTCCATGGGGGTGGCTGGGACGGAGGCCCTGAAGGGGGGTCTATCCCCCCCACAGCAGGTGACGGGGGACAGGGGGGCCTGAAGGGGGTCTCTCCCCCCCACAGCAGGTGACGGAGGGCCTGAAGGGGGGTCTCCCACACACACAGCAGGAGACGGGGGGACAGAGGGCCTGAAGGAGTGTCTATGCCCCCACAGCAGGTGACGGGGGACGGAGGGCCTGAAGGGGGGTCTCCCCCACACACAGCAGGAGATGGGGGACAGAGGGCCTGAAGGGGCATCTATGCCCCCACAGCAGGTGACGGGGGACGGGGGGCCTGAAGGGGGGTCTCTCCCCCCCACAGCAGGAGATGGGGGACGGGGGGCCTGAAGGGGGGTCTCTCCCCCCCACAGCAGGAGATGGGGGACGGAGGGCCTGAAGGGGGTCTATCCCCCCCACAGCAGGTGACGGGGGGCGGAGGGCCTGAAGGGGGGGGTCTCTCCCCCACACTGCAGGTGACGGGGGACAGGGGGGCCTGAAGGGGGGGTCTCTCCCCCACACTGCAGGTGACGGGGGACAGGGGGCCTGAAGGGGCGGGCGTCTATCCCCCCCACAGCAGGTGACGGGGGATGGGGGACCTGAAGGGGCGTCTATTCCCCCCACAGCAGGAGATGGGGGACAGGGGGCCTGAAGGGGGGGGTCTCTCCCCCACACTGCAGGTGACGGGGGCTCCATCCTCTGCACACGACAGCAGCAGGCAGCCGCCCGGTGGGGCAGCGTGAGCTTTGCCACCTTGTTTTCACCCACGCCTGAGGGCTTCACCCCGGCTCCAGCCGCTCACCCTTGCCCCTGCCCGGCCTCTGGCTCTCAGCTCTGCAGGGAGCCTGGGTCCTGGGGTGATAGAGCTCCATGTTCTTCTGTGATGGGGTGGGCTTCGCGGCTGACTGGGGCCTTCTGCAGGGTCCAGGGGTCACAGAGCTCACACCAGAGACGCAACTTGCCAGATACGTGCATGGAGGGCGAGAAGCACCGAGACGGGTGTGGGGTTTTTGTAAAGTGTAATTAATGCTGACACTAAACTATCAGACGGACGGTAGGAGACAAGAAGGAATCGTGGCTCCCCAGCACATACACTGGGCCTGTGGTCACCGTGCTGGGAGCCATCCACTGTGTGTCCAGCCCTGGGAGCTGTGCACTGTGCGTCCAGCCCTGGGTCTGTGGTCACCATGCTGGGCGCTGTCCACTGTGCGTCCAGCCCTGGGCCTGTGGTCACCATGCTGGGCGCTGTCCACTGTGCGTCCAGCCCTGGGCCTGTGGTCACCGTGCTGGGCGCTGTCCACTGTGCGTCCAGCCCTGGGCCTGTGGTCACCATGCTGGGCGCTGTCCACTGTGCGTCCAGCCCTGGGCACCTGCAGAGCTGCCCTTGTGGGCCAACAGCCTAACATTAATGACAACCAGGCAGACACACAGGCCTCCCCGGACGGTGAGCCTGTCCTTACCAGGAACCACGGGGTTCACCCTCTGAGGGTGGAACAGAGGTCAGACCAGGGCAAGGACACTGCAGCTGCCCAGGTGGAAGGGAGCTGGACACAGGGGTGGCCGGAGCATTAGAGAAGCAGACACCAGCCAGAGCAATGCCAGGAGAGCTTGCAGATCGAGGCCACGGCTGGGAATTCCCTCTCCTGCCATGGGAAGCGACTGAGGGGTGAATGGCAGGCTAACTGGGAGCCCAGTGCCCGCAGAAGTTGAGGCGAGTGCATTCCAAGGGTGACAGCGCCCATCCACAGCCACTGGGCCCCCGCAGGGATAGGCCTCCAAAGCACAAGGGGAGAGGGGGTGAAACTATCCCCTTGGACTTGGGAACAGCCAAAAAGTGCTTTTCTTTTACCTAGAACGTTCTGGACACAGTCACAGTACCCGTTGGAGAATGCCACCGGGGAGCGGTGGACAGGACTCCCGGGGCCGCAGCGCTAGGGGGCTGAGGAGCCGACACGCACCCTAGGAGCAGGGGGAAATGGCTGGTGGGTATTCAGAAAGAAGGAGTGAGGTGAAACGTCCCACACTCCAGGGAGACCTAATGCCCACGGAAACCTGCAGCGGCGTGCCCTGACAGGCCCGGTGCGGTTTCCGGGGACTCCCGGGCGCCCCTGCACAGGGGGCCAACCCCAGGGAGGTCTGTAATGAGGAGACAGGGCGCCCCTGCCTGCCAGCACCACCGTGGGCCCCGGCTGGCGAGCTGCCGACAGACACGGCCCCCAAACCCCTAAACTCGGGGCAGATCTGCAATCTGCCGTATCACGTGGGAGAAACCTCTCCCCACACGGCAGAAACGCCTCGGAGGCGTGCAACATGCAAAGGGACAGTTGGTGACTCTGGCTGCAGGGTTCAATGCTCCTCACAGCTCTTAGGCCTTCTGTATTTGCCCCCAACATGGGCAGGCGGATAAGAAAAGGTCTTCCCCTCTTCCTCTATATTTTCTGGGTCGGGGGCTTGGACTCGGGGTCTGGCACTGTCCCTGAGCCTTTTATTCGGGCTAGCTCTCTACTAGCTCCTGCACTTCCTATTTTCTTGGAGGTGACCTGGAATGAAGAGTCTCGCGGGCTTTCCTGCCCCCGCCGGCTTCCGGCTGCAATCCTCAGATCTCAGCCTCCTGGGCAGCTGGGATGGATGGCAGGCGTGAGCCCCCAGCGCCCACTTTCCTCCCTTCCACAACAGAGCCCCCCAGTTGCTTCCATCCCCACCCTAGCCTCGGTGACAGGAAAACAGGACCCTGACACCAATCATGCTTCCTGCCTGGGGAGTTTTGGGGACTCCCCTGGCGAAGGCTTTACCACAGGACTGCCTTCCCAGGGCCTCGGGTTCCTGTGGTCAGGATGGACCCCAGTCACATCTGGGGGGCACAACAGGAGACAGCGGGGTACAGGTGTTCTAGCACGGTTTGAATTTGTCAGCGATCCCGGAAGACGCCGTCCGTCACCCACTCGGTCTCCCTGTGCACGGCCACGCGCGGCAGGGCCACGCCCGCCAGGCCCAGGTCCGGAAGCGCGGCCCACCCTCTCATCGGGCCGCAGAGCTGCACCGAGTCTGAGCGGAACCTGATCCGCGCTCCTGCGCCCGGCCCTTGGTCCGGTAACAAGCGTGTGAAATGACTTCCGAACGCGGCGCAAATTACTGGCGCTCAATTATTCATGCCGGCCCGATGCCTTCCCCGCACTCCCCCAGCCTGTCAGGACCGCCGCCCGCTGCCGACGAAGCCCAGCGCCCGACCGAGACGGCCCAGGGGTGGCGATGAATATTTCAGGAGCAGTCGATGATAATTGCGTGATAACTTCATTGACCAGGCGGGGTGGGGGCCGCCTTGCCCTCCACGCCGGGAAGGGAGAGGAGACGCGAACCGCGCCGGAGCCTCCTCGCGGGCCCCGGCCCGCGGCCCCGAGGCAGCACCCACGCCCCGAGGACGGAGGGGCACACCCCGAGGTGCTCGCACCCCTGGAGAGGCTGCGCGCGTGCACATCCGTGAAGAACTGGGCGTGATCCGAACACCTCTGAGGAAGACACCGAGGCTAGGCCGGGGCCGGGTATCCGGAGCTCCTGCCCAGGGCGGGGAGGGGGGGGGGGGAGCCGAAGCTACAGCGAGCTCCCCGCAGCCAGTCCAGACCGCAGCTGGCGGAAATGACAGCGGCATCACGTGAACAAGGCGCCCCGAGGGTGGGCCCAGGCGGTGAGCGTCGCGGGTCCAAAAGACCATCCACAGACATGGACGTGGGGTCCACACGGTGTCCTGCACTTCTGTGACGAGGTCCTGACGTTCACACCACGCGGTGGTGTTGGGAGGTCTGGGCAGTGCTGGCCTTTCCCCCACCAGGCCCCAGCCCCTCCACCAGCCCCCAGCCCCACCCGGCCTCCCTGCCCAGAGCTCACGCTCTCCGCCCAGACCTACCTGCCGCCCCTCCAGCCCCAGAGCTACAAGCATCCACCCGGACAAGGCGCAGACGCCGCGTTGCTCCCTCTCCCACGGGAGATAGGGCCCCACTGATAAACCTCCTTGTGAGCCTTCTGTCCGTGACTGTCTCCGCGTGGTCCCCTGGAATGGCTGGGATGGAGTCTTTCAAACGTGGCCTCCACATAACCCAAAGTCCAGAGCGGCCTGTCCTGTGGCAGTGGGTGGCCGTGGTTGTGGAGTAGGAGGGACACAACCTCCCCCTGGCTGCAGGGCTCTTATTCTGGAAAAAAGAGAAAGAAGAGAGAGAGAGAGAGAGAGAGAGAAAGTCTGATGTGAATGTTTGCATTTTCTCACCTAAGGAGGACGGCTCTTGAGTTTAATATTTTACCCTTGATATGCTGTAGTTTCCTTTTTTCCAAATTAGAATTGCAAGAATAAATAATCATTTTAAAATGTGTGTTCCTTCTAACCCAATTTGTTTTCCCGCCGCACACACAGCTTTTCCATTTCACTGTTTAAAAACTACAGTCCACAAGACTCCAGCTTTGTAATGTTGACACCAGAGTTAAGAAGCAAACCACCCGGCATCTTCCAATTGACATCTATCTGTTTAATAGCGTCAACTCCATCGCCTCTTAATGTCCTCCTAATGCACCGTTCATCTTGCTGCTGCATCGCTGAGGAAATCTAATCTTGATCTCCCACTCCCCATTTTTCTTAACTCTTCAGTAATAATCTAGCAATGGCCTATCAGGATGAAAATTGCTTCTGAAGAATGTTGTAATAAATAGATGTCAGACATATTACAGGGGATTTGCTTACTTTTGATTTAAAAAGACAACGTTTAATCTAAGAACTGAGCACGTGGCGTGTGCATCTCGTGCTCCCAGAGTTCGCCTTCCTCCTCCCCCTCCGTCCCCACCGCGGCGGGAGCCGTCGCCGCTGCCGAGGCCGGCGCTGCGCAAATATTGACTCGCAGGACCCGTGGCGGGCTTGCGGGGCGCGGACGGCGCCGGGGAGGAATGATTGCGGTCAGCCGAGGCCCATGCGCGAGGCTGCGGAGAACACCGTCCGCTTCCGTCTTCCTCCGGGACCCAGAGCAAGGGTGCTCCCTACGTCTTGCCACTCCTCGGTTCCAGTCTCCCCCCATCCATCGGAGGAAACGGGAGCCGAAAGAAACCCGCGGCTCTGGAGGGCCCGTGGCCCTGCTCCCCGTGCTCTCAGAACCAAGGGCGGAGAAGCCACGGCACCTCCGCGGGCAGGAGCCCCCCCCCCCCCGCCACGACGGGAGTGCCCTGTGGGCCACTGCCCGGGCCTCTCCAGGACGCTCCCCGCTCCCGGAAGTCCTTGGTTTCCCTGGCAACCGGTCATACCTATAAGATCCATGTCTGCCTGAGGCTGTCTTGTACAAAAACCTGTCCATGATCTTCATGTTCATCCCAAATAAAGTCGTGGGTGAATGCGGGGACCTCGAAGCTCTAGCTGTGCAGCTCTCCACCCGCCCCCCACCCGCTCCGGGGGTCTCCAGGGCTCGCCAGGCCCTGTCCGTGCTGAACGGGGTCCCTCTTCTCCTGAGCTGTGCGCCCCACCCCACACATGGCTCCTGAACGGCTGTAGGAAGGGTGCTGACTCTAAGTCCTTTCTCACAGTCATCCCTGGTGCTGGGGACGTGGTTTCACAGACACCCCGGCTCCCAGCCAGGAGATTGGGGGCTGTCCACCCAGCTCCAGGGGCTGGAGGTGAGAGGAGCCATCTTTGAATTGCAGATGCCTGGCTCCATGGGGAGAGCCAGGAGGGCCCCGCTTCAGAGACATGCAGATGCCATAGCCTTAGGAAAGCTTTGCATCTAGAGAGGGCTCTGATTCTTCATGGGGGGGAGGTGAAGCCCCCACCCCCAAGCCAGGAGGGCCTGGGCCCCTGGAGACAGGGCCCGGCATTCGCCTGATAGGTCGCTGGACCTGTCAGTCCCGTGCCTGGGCCCCGGAGCTTCCTGTGACCCTGTCCCCTGACCCGACCCTATTTCGGCACAGACCCACGGAGGCGCCGTTATACCGTGCCCCTTGTCTCTGTGTTTGTGTCCTGTGTCCTGTCTCCTGGCTCATCTCTGGTCACCACCGCCTCCCAATATCAGCTCTCCGTTGGAGATGAATTGGTGTGTTGGTATTGTTTTTGTTCTATCTTCCTCTCTGGCCTGTTTCCTAACAGTGTTACGGGTATTTGCGGGCTGCAGGCCTCTGTAACAATGGGCTGCTTGCGGACTGTCAGTGCTCTCATGAAGACTCCGAGATGAGCCCCTTCACCCTGTGGCTTCTCTGATCGTTTAGGTTATAGCACGGCCAGCTCTGCCCAGGTCTTGGGTCCAAGTTTCCCTGGTGCTCCGGGCCAGGGCCAGTCTTTCCTCGCCCACATCCTCTCCCTCCCCAATCTCCCATAACATTCAGGTAGGGCCTCCGGCTGCGCGCAGGGTGCTTCCTCTTGCTCTGGCCTGCCTGGACTGGTGCTTGTGGCTGGCCAACTTCAGGAGGAGGAGCCCGGCCGGCGGGGATTCGGGGGAGGGCCATGCATTGGAGGGAAAGGGCCCTGTGGAGAGGCCTGGGTGTCTGGGCCTACCCTCCTGGCCCATCCACCACACGCGTCTTCCCACTCGTTCAGCCGGTCTGTGGGTGTGCCTTTGCCAACCGCAAGTGTGACAGTGACTCCGTCCCCATGGCCTGTCCTCTTGGGTTACAGTCACCAGCCGCACTGGCTCCTACAACCTTCAGACAGGTCACGAGGGCATGACAGAGCGGTCATGAAGTAAGAAAGGCGAGAGGGGAGAGGAGGGAAAGTAGGAGGGTCGCCCTGGGCCCAGCCTGCCAGAGCTGCTTGTCTTTAACCAGCTTTTAAGTGGCATGGCGGCCCCTGCACCCCTTCTATCATTCACCCCATCCCCCTCAACCCTCCCCACCCCTCAAGTTCCCTGTACGTTGAATATCATGACTGCATTCTCCCACCCCCTTCACCTTACACCCCCAACCCCCCCCCCCCCCCACCCGACACCTGACAATACATCAGTGGCCAGTGAGCCACGCTGGGTTCTGGGACCCAGGACACACGTGCCTGCAGTTCACCGAAGCAGCCACTAGGTGGCTCCGCGCCCACTGTCCGGCCTCACCTTTGGGTTTTGGCAGATGATCCCTGGGGACGTCCCCCCCAGACGTGGGTTTGGGGGTGCCTTTGTCCACCTGGGATGCCCTCCCTCACACAGACACCTGGACACCAGGTTATTGCCTCCCACCTTGCTCTGGCCTCTTACACTGGCTTCTGGTTAGAGTTTTGTTTGGGGGACGGGAGGTGCCAGTCCTGGGCCTTGAACTCAGGGCCTGAGCACTGTGCCTGGCTTCTTTTTGCTCAAGGCCAGCACTCTGCCACTTGAGCCACAGCGCCCCTTCTGGCTTTTTCTAAATGCATGGTGCTGAGGAATGGAGCCCCGGGCTTCACGTATGGGAGGCGAGCGCGCTGCCCCTGGGCCACGTTCCCAGCCCTGGGTTTTGCTTTCTGGGATGGGGAGATGAGGAAGCCGGAGCCGCAGTGCCCCAGCCTCTAAGATGAAGCCCAGCCCCGTGCGTGGACCCGCCCCGGCTCCAGGCCCCAGGCGAGCCGGAAGGGTGGAAACGCAGGCTAACCCGCTCGGCTCGCCAGCCCCGCCGTGCCCGCCGCTCCTGCCTGGGTCACCTTTGCAAAGCGCTGGCCCGGAGCCGCCCCGCCCCGCGTGGCGTGCCGGGGTCTCCAGGGCCCCGCTCTCCCTGACCCCAGCCCTGGACGCCGGCCACACGCTGTACCCGGCAACCCCGCTGCGTCACCCCCAGGGTGGCAGGCTGAACGCGGAGGCAGCCAGGGGAGACCGCGCCCGGCCCGGCTCTCTGGAAGCGTGCTCCGGGGTCTCCGCGTGTTTGCAGGTCGAGCCGTGTTTGCACAGTGGGATTTCATGAAGTGCTGGGCGTGGCCTCTTGACACACGCGCCCCCGCCGCACCCCGGCTCCGGGGCTCATTGGCTGCACACAAGCCACCCTCGGCCACTCGGGGCAGCAGAGCCGAGCAGCATGCGAGGGACAGCTGGGCCCCCCCCCCCCCCCCGGCTCCGGCTCCGGCTCCCCCGTTGTCCGGTGTTCTGCGGGCCATGGGCAGAGCGCCACAGTGGTCTCCTGGTAACCAAGGGAAGACCTCAGAGCCAGCCTGTCCCCGGAGGCCACAGTGCCGCCCGCGTCCCCATGGCCGGAGTGCAAGGCCTCCCCGAGCTCAGACAACAGAAATGAGCTCCCGGGGCTCAGCCAACGCTCAGTCACAGCCAGGGAGAAGACTTCGCCCTGCAGCCAGGGCCCCTCAGCCAGCGCCCCTCAGCCAGCGCCCCTCAGCCAGGGCCCCTCAGCCAGTGCCCCTCAGCCAGTGCCCTGCAGCCAGTGCCCCTCAGCCAGCGCCCAGTGCCCCGCAGCCAGTGCCCCTCAGCCAGTGCCCTGCAGCCAGGGCCCCTCAGCCAGCGCCCCTCAGCCAGTGCCCCTCAGCCAGTGCCCCTCAGCCAGTGCCCCTCAGCCAGTGCCCCTCAGCCAGGCATGGTCAGGAGGGGCTGCTCTTCACGACAGGTCCTGAGGCAAATCAGCAGCCGCCCCCCCCCCCCCGCCCCGGGCCTCAGGGCCACTGGGCAGCCCCGGCCAGGCCAGCCGGGAGTGACGGCCCCCCCGCCCCCCCCCGGGGGCCACCTGGGCTGGAGACAAACAAAACTGAAGAGAGGCAGGGGAGCCCTGGCGAGTGTCGGGCTCCTGCCTGTAGCCCAGCGGCTCGGAGGCGAGGGCGGGAGGTCACGGGGGAAAGGGCACAGGACCCTTCCTCCACCCGCAACGCGTCCTCGGGCGGCACAGGTGACCGAGCTGGGGGCCGATGGGTGCGGGGGGGACCAGGTGCCCCCGGGGATACTTTGTGGCAGCCTGTGCACTCTGCTGGGGCCGGACACCCCACGGCCCCGTCCAGGCGTCCACAGCCTTCCCCGCGTCTCCTGCTGGCAGAGGGCAGAGGGCAGAGGTCATCGCCACGGCCCCACCCCCGTGGGAGTGTGGGGGCAGCCCAACTGCCCCGCCGAAATTGCCCTGCCCGGCCCCGGGGGGGGGGGGGCACGGACGCCCTGTCACCCGTGCGGGCTCCGCCGTGACGCGGCGCCAGGGTCTGGAGACCGGGAGCCGCCCCGCCGGCCCCGCCCGCCGCGCGGAGAGCACGCGGGAAGGCTCACCCCTCCACGCACCCCTCCACCCGCTCCCCCGAGGGAAGGCGGGGAGCCACGACGGAAAGCCTGAAGAAGGCGAGTCGCAGGTCCCACGGGCACTTGGGGCGCAGGGGGACGAGACCCCCAAATAACCACACGAACCTCGGGGCTGGAGGTCGGGCCCCCGCGGTAGAGCAGCAGCTGAGCACGCGCGAGGCCCCCGAGTTCAGACCTCCGCGCCCCACCACGCCCAGGGCGGGCGGGCCGCAGCCCCTGCTCCAGGGATAGGGCCTCCACGGGGGGCTACGGCCCCCAGGACCTGGCGGGGTGATGGGGGGAGAGGCGAGGCTTGCTCCCCACGTGGGGCGGCCTGTGGCCGTGGAGCGCCGCGTGGCCCGGCGCCACAGCTTCCGTGGCAGGAAGAACGAAGCTTCCTTCATCCTGCCAAGTCGCGTCCCACAGGGCAGAGCGCGGGCCTGGGGTGGGACCGGCCGCTGAGGGTCCCCCCAGTGGCTCAGGGCCCCCCCAGGGCCCCCAAGTGGTGCAGGCTACCCTCAGGAGGGCGGGGCTCCCCCGGGGTCCCCTCGGTGCTGCGGCGTCCAGCGGGGCTCGGGGCTCTCAAGCCCGGTCGTGGCACAGAGGCTAGCCACGCGAGGCTTCCGGGCCCTGGGTGCCGGCCGGCTGTGGCCACCCACCGCGGCGGACGCGGGAGCCACGAGGCAGGAGCGGGGTCAGAGTTCACCAGAGAAGAGGCCACAGACCCTCGACGCTGTCCCCTCCCGGGAAGGACGACGAAGAGCAACCCGGGAAGGACACGGGAGGGTGGGGCCTCTCCACCTTCTAGAACAAGTCACAAAGCAGGGGCACAGCCTTGTTCTTCCGCCAAGAGACAAGTTGTTGAGAAACTAATTACCAAAGTCAGCCGAATCTTCTACACGAGGGTTCAAGGGGTACATCGCTAAGGAAACAGCAAGTCCCTAGATTTCCCACGCTCACGCTACCACAAAGAGCACGCACGGCTGATGGCCGTAGGAAAGATGGCGACCTAAGTCCATCCATCCCATTTTAGAGGCCAGGCCTGGGGCGCCTGCCCAACAAGGTGTTGTGGGCGGCTGAGCGCCTCCTGGGGCGAGCAGGCTCATCTTAACCCTTTGAGATCACGCTTTAATGGAGGGGCCTTCGTGATTTTCTTGTGGACGGCAGTGTCTGCAGTCAGGTTTGGGGCTGTCTATCTCATGGTCATTCCCGACGAAGCCATTCCCAAGAAAGCCAATCCCAATGAAGCCATTCCCAATGAAGCCATTCCCAACGAAGCCATTCCCAAGAAATCCATTCCCAACGAAGCCATTCCCAATGAAGCCATTCCCAATGAAGCCATTCCCAACGAAGCCATTCCCAAGAAAGCCAATCCCAATGAAGCCATTCCCAAGAAAGCCATTCCCAACGAAGCCATTCCCAAGAAATCCATTCCCAACGAAGCCATTCCCAACGAAGCCATTCCCAACGAAGCCATTCCCAGTGAAGCCATTCCCAAGAAAGCCATTCCCAACGAAGCCATTCCCAAGAAATCCATTCCCAACGAAGCCATTCCCAATGAAGCCATTCCCAACGAAGCCATTCCCAACGAAGCCATTCCCAAGAAATCCATTCCCAACGAAGCCATTCCCAATGAAGCCATTCCCAATGAAGCCATTCCCAACGAAGCCATTCCCAATGAAGCCATTCCCAAGAAATCCATTCCCAATGAAGCCATTCCCAATGAAGCCATTCTCAATGAAGCCATTCCCAACGAAGCCATTCCCAATGAATCCATTCCCAAGAAAGCCATTCCCAAGAAATCCATTCCCAATGAAGCCATTCCCAATGAAGCCATTCTCAATGAAGCCATTCCCAACGAAGCCATTCCCAACAAAGCCATTCCCAGTGAAGCCATTCCCAACGAAGCCATTCCCAATGAAACCATTCCCAATGAAGCCATTCCCAACAAAGCCATTCCCAAGAAAGCCAATCCCAATGAAGCCATTCCCAAGAAAGCCATTCCCAACGAAGCCATTCCCAAGAAATCTATTCCCAACGAAGCCATTCCCAATGAAGCCATTCCCAATGAAGCCATTCCCAACGAAGCCATTCCCAATGAAACCATTCCCAAGAAATCCATTCCCAATGAAGCCATTCCCAATGAAGCCATTCTCAATGAAGCCATTCCCAACGAAGCCATTCCCAATGAATCCATTCCCAAGAAATCCATTCCCAATGAAGCCATCCCCAACGAAGCCATTCTCAATGAAGCCATTCCCAACGAAGCCATTCCCAATGAATCCATTCCCAAGAAAGCCATTCCCAATGAAGCCATCCCCAACGAAGCCATTCTCAATGAAGCCATCCCCAACGAAGCCATTCCCAACGAAGGCTGAGCTGTTCGTGCTTTTCATTTGGCTTCCATCTTCCTAAGGTGACCCTAATGTTAGGAAGACACGTTGCTTTAGGGTCACAAGTTAGTCTTCTTAGAGTGACATCGGCCGCTCGTGGCCTCCACTTTTAATACACTTTTCAAGACCCACGCACACGCCTTGCGCCATTTCCTTTGAAGCCCGTTTTCCCCCATTTTGGAACAAGTGAGGATAAATCTTGCTTCGCCAAATTCTTGGCCGGTAACATTTTCTCTTTTTTCCTTTCACTCACCTTGCCTTCCCTTCCTCCCCACCGTCTCCTGTGAGGTCCTCCGTCCTCCCCCCTCTTTCTGGATTTAGACAAGATCTTTTTCTGATAACATAAAATACTCTTGGGCAGTTTTAATGAAGACCAAGGAAGACAGTAACCTCAAAGTTACTTCCTACCTGTATAAAGGTTTGTTTGTTCCCAAGTAATCAAAGTATCTCTGTGAACAAGAGTTGGGCATCCTGGTTAAAACAGAAGTCAAGCTTCTGGGCCTTTCTAGTTGCGAGGGTAGTGAATCTTTTGGTCCCCGGGGCTCCATGTGGAAAGCCAGGGGCGTGGCGAAGGCAGAAAACAAGCCTCTTGTCTATTGAAGCTAACCGTGTGGCCACGTCCAGGGACACGGGGCCCTCGCGGGACGCCAGGGGGTGGGGGGAGCTCGGAGGCTCTGAGAGTGGAGCTGGGGGTCTGCGGTGCTCCGGGGGCTGCCATTCGGGAGGCGGGGTGCCGAGAGGGGCCGTCCTTTCTCCAGCGTTTCCCCTCCTGCACACAGCCCGTTCCCGGGGTGCAGGGGCCCTGCTTTCCAGGGCCCTGGCTCTCCACATTTGTAATGTAACGGAAATGGCGCGGCATGAGGCAGGGGAGGAGGCCGAGAGGCGGTGGGGTTTGCTGGTGACAGTCGCCTTGACGCTGCGCCCTGACCACCGCCTCGGTGCGGGTGAAGCCTCTGGAACAGCAGGTGGAGTGGACAGGTGGAAGGAAAACGTGGGCCTCACGGGAGGCTGAGATCTGAGGGTCACAGCCCAGGCCGGGGGGTGGGGGGATGTCTTTCTGCGAGTTCTTATAGGAGCTCAGGCTCCAGAGGCAGGGTGCCCTGCTGGGCCCTGCCACCTGGGGAACGGGCCTGAACGAAGCAGAGAAACCACGAGAAAGACGGTACCCGGCAGCCCCGTCCTCGGCCCAGCGCCGGGCCCGGGAGGGCAGGCGGCACACGCGGTGTGTGACAGAAATAGAAACGGGAGCAAAACAACTCGGTCCTGCCCTCCGCCGAGTGCTGGGCGTCGTTCAGGACGGCGTGCGGAGACGGCAGCCACCGGAGCTCCGGAGCCGGCCAGGCCCAGCGCCGGACCCCCAGGGCGGGGCGGGCCCGGGAGATGGACGCCCCCGCGCTCCTGGCTGTTAAATGAGATGCTGTGAGACTCGCACAGCAAGGGGGCACAATGAAGAATTATCAGTGCCTCCTCACACAAGCCGTCTACATGTGTTTATTTAATAAACAGAAGAGGGCTTTATTATACACATTTGATTTCCATATGCAATTGTTTCCTTATCTGTCACTTGTATCTAAGCAGGGCGCGTCACGTGAACCTGAAAATGAAAAATTCAGCGCCGGGCACGGAAAACTCGTTTAATGTCGAGTGCAGTCAAAATCAAGATTTCTTTATTTGTAGTAACAACACTGTTAAATCAGAAAATTACTCTCCCTTTCTGCGCGTCCTTCTTCCTTTACAATTCAGTTGTTTGATCATAAATTGTCGAGTGTCGGCCTTGCCTCTCCCCCTTCCGCAGTAGCCCAGACAGATTAAAAACGCCAGCGCCACCCAGCCCGGCCCGGCATACCATTAGCATATATATGAGATTTGAGACATTTTCTAATATTCTCTGCCAGAACTCCTCTGTCAGCCAGGTGATGAATTATAAAAACTCTTAGCGTGTTTAGGAAATAAAGGGAAGGGAGGAGAAGAGGAGGAGAGCGACAGAGGACACAGACCCACCCTTGCCCTTCCCATCAGGTGCCGTTATGGCTCCCCAAGCGGTCCCCGGAGAGACTCGGGAAGCCAGGCGCCATTTGCCCGGAGGCTGGGACCACCGACCCGAGCAGGGCCCGAGCCGGAAGCAGGGGTGGGGAGAGCCCGCTCACTCAGGACTCCTTCAAGTCCCGCAGTGCGCTTCAGGATCGCGTGCCTCTCAGGGCGGGCGTATTGAAAATGCGACTGAGGGACTGAGGCCCGCGGGCCGGACCCGGGCCGCGGAGGGCGTGGGTCAGGGCGGCGCCTCGGTCTCCAGCTCTGCCCTGCCGTCCAGGTCCTTCTGGGTCAACGGCAGTAGGCGTCCAGAGAACGAAGCCATGGGAGCAAACACATGCAGAGATGTCATCGTGCCAGCCAGGTGTCCCCCCAAGAACCTGGTGCCCAGGTGTGAAAAGGCCCCTGGGCGCTGCCGACCTGGGCGCCTGTGAACATGTCGGTTGTGGTGACGTGGACATGTCGGTTGTATGGGGTATGGACATGACAGTTGTAGGTGACATGGACATGTCGGTTGTATGGGGTGTGGACATGACAGTTGTAGGTGACGTGGACATGTCGGTTGTGGTGACATGGACATGTTGGTTGTATGGGGTATGGACATGACAGTTGTAGGTGACATGGACATGTCGGTTGTGTGTGACGTGGACATGTCAGTTGTGGTGACGTGGACATGTCAGTTGTATGGGGTATGGACATGACAGTTGTGTGTGATGTGAGCATGGTGGTTGTGTGTGACGTGGACACGTTGGTTGTGATGACATGGACATGTCGGTTGTATGGGGTATGGACATGTCGGTTGTGGTGACGTGGACATGTCGGTTGTGGTGATGTGGACATGTCGGTTGTGGTGACGTGGACATGTCGGTTGTGTGTGATGTGAGCATGGTGGTTGTGTGTGACGTGGACATGTCGGTTGTGGTGACGTGGACATCTCAGTTGTATGGGGTATGGACATGACAGTTGTAGGTGACATGGACATGTCGGTTGTGTGTGACGTGGACATGTCGGTTGTGGTGACGTGGACATGTCGGTTGTATGGGGTGTGGACATGACAGTTGTGTGTGATGTGAGCATGTCGGTTGTGGTGATGTGGACATGTCGGTTGTGTGTGACGTGGACATGTCGGTTGTGGTGACGTGGACATGTCGGTTGTATGGGGTATGGACATGACAGTTGTGTGTGATGTGAGCATGGTGGTTGTGTGTGACGTGGACACGTTGGTTGTGATGACATGGACATGTCGGTTGTATGGGGTATGGACATGACAGTTGTGTGTGATGTGAGCATGTCGGTTGTAGTGATGTGGACATCTTGGTTGTGTCTGATTTCAAGTGCTGCCACTGGGGGGGGGGCGGGGACGGGGGGCGGGGAATGTTTAGCCTGGACCCTCTGGGGCCTCCTGGAACTTGGGAAAACCAGAGGGTTCCCCCAGGTAGAGGAAGCCTGCTCTCCGCTAGTGCACAACACAGGGCCTCCGGGAGCGAACCGGAAGCCCGGTACCAGCGCCCATCCAGCGCCCACGATGAGGGCTTGGCGTTCTGCTTGGCGCCAGGCACACGGAGCTTGGGGTGCGTGTGACAGAGGCAGACGCCGCCCCCCCACCCACACTCCCGTCCGAGCAGGCAGTGAGTGCTGTCGGACCCACCGAGAGCCGCCTGCCTCCCCCCGGCTCCCGGGCGCCTCCGCCACCTCCGTCCAGCCGGGCCTCGCCTCGCCCTCCTGAGCGAGCACCCTCCGGGGGGGTCTCAGTCCTGGGACTCTGTCTCCCCGACAGCAGTGTCTCCAAGCCTCCTTCGGGCCCGCCGGCGCGAGCCCGAGCTCTGAGATGTGCTCCCCTCGCAGAGACGGCCTGCGCCCCGTGGCTGGCAGCCTTGCTCTCTGCAGCAAGCCGCCAGCGCCGGCCGGGCGCGCGCCCCACGCACGGGCGGGGAGCCGAGGGGGAGGGGCCCGCACCCCGGGCCGCGGCCGTCAGCGCCAGCTCTGCCCCAGGGCCGCTCCGCACGGCTCAGCCAGCCCGGGCCGCCGAGAAGGCTCCGGGTCACCGGGGAGGAGCAGCCAGCCCGGGGCAGGGCCCGCGGCGCGAGGGCCCCCGGGAGCAAAGCCACGGCGCCGGGGCGCGGGCCGGACCCCCCCCCCCCCCGCCGCGGTCCTCCTGCGTGCTGCGCGCCACGCACGCTCGCTTCTCCCAACGGGAGAGCGCGGACGAACCCGAGACCGTCCCTAAGGGCTGCCGGCACGCGGGCCACCGGACGCCCCGCACGTCTGGCTGAGTCTGGCTCCGAGACGTGCCCCGATTTCCTCCCGTTCTGCCCGTTTGGCTGCAGGTGGGAGGCCAGGGCCTTGACGGCCGCACGTCCCTTCGCTGCGCTTCCTGCCACAGTTTCTCCCCCGACCGCCCGTCGGAGGGCATCCAGAGGGGCCGTGGGGAGAACCGCGCGATAAACATGCGCGCGGGCGCGGCTTTTCCTGCTGTCATTTCTTAGGGCAGTCCACCCGGAAGTGGGGTGGCGGGGGGCACAGGCTGGCTCTTCTTCCCGCTCCCGAGGCCCCCAGGCCGCCCTCGACGGCGGCTGCCGGAACCCCGCCCTCACCAGCCCCGCGTGCGAGTTCCCTTCCTCTCCCGCCTCCGGCGTTTGCTTTTGCCCGACGGGGCTGGGATGGCTTCAGTCACTGTGGTTTCCCTGCTTGGCCTTGCTGGGCCTAGGAGCTGGGCATCCCCCCCCCCCCCCGCCAGAAACCATGTGCGCTCGACTCTCTTCTTTGGAGAAGAGTCTATCACATCGTCTGCCCAATTCTGAATTAGGATGTTGGATTCGTTTCTGTGTGGAGACACCGAAGGTCCTCGTGCGTTGTGGAAATCAATCCCCGGCCTGATAACTTGCTAGCGCGCGCTCCTTCCTCTTCTGTGGCTGTCTTCCCACCAGCCACGGTTTCCTTGGCCACGCAGGAACTTTGTGGCGTAGCATGATCTCATTTATCCACGTTTGCTTTCACGCCTCGGAGAGTATGACCTGCACCAAGGTTCTGGACTCTTCCCCCTGTGCTGTTCTGTTATTTCATTTCAGGTCTCTCACTTACGTCTGTGACCCATTTTGAGATGGGGTTTTTGCTCGGTGGCCGAGGTTACGTTTCCGTGGTTTCCGCGTCAGCGTCCAGTTCCCTCGGCACCAGGTACTGAAGACAATGCCCGCTCTCCTTTGTCAAGGATGAGCTAGCTTTAAATACACGGGATTGCTTCTGGCCTTCTAGCGTTTTCCATAGACTTGTTTGTCTGTTCCTAAGCTGTACCATGCTGCTTCTGTTGTTACAGCTCTGTTGTATGCCTTAAATCAGGAATTGGGATGCCTTCAACTTTGTTCATTTTGTTGAAGACTGCTACGGTTACTTGGAGCTCTTGTGTTTCCATACGAATTGTAGTATTGGTTTTACTAGCTCTGTGGAAAAATACACTGATATATCAATGGTGAGCATACTGTCTGTAAATCATTTTTGATAGTGTGGACACTTTGATAAATATTAAGTATTCCATTGAATGAACATGAAAGCTTTTCCTATTTTATGTCCTCTACAACTTCTTTTCATTCATAAGAGTTCTGGAATTTTCTCTGTAAAGGTCTTTTATCTCCTTGTTTAAATGTATTGGTAATTACCCTATTTTTTTTCCAGTAGCTATTGGGATTGCTTCTGTAAGTCCTTTCTTTAAAATGTCATTAAACGTATATAAAAATGTAACCAGTTTGTGTATGCTGATTTTTCCCTGCAACTTTACATTGAAATTGTCATCTGGGTCTTTAGGTTTTTCTATGCATAAAACCACATCTGCAAACAGGAAGCGTTCACCTTTCTTTCTTCCTGTTCATGGATCTCTTATCTCTTTCTCTCGCCTTTCCTGGCCAGAGCTCTTGGTGCTCCGTTGAACACAGGCCCCGGGAGTGAATACCCTGGCCTTGTACCTGATCTTGGAGAAAAACACTTCCAGCCTTGCCCATTTTTGATGATGTTGGCTGCGGGCTTGTGATCTATTACCTTCATTACGTTGAGGTATGTTTCTTCTGGAGTTTTTAATCATGAAGAGATAGCGGATCTTATTGAATGCCTTTTCTGTATCTGTTTAGATCGTGGTGATTTTATGGAGTTTGGGGCTTTCGGATGCTCTGTGCTTCACTTATTGATTGTGTACGTTGAACCAGGCTGGCATCTCCGGGACAAACCTGCTCCATCACGATGAGCGATCTCCGGGGTCGCCTCAGGATTCCGTTTACAAGCATTGGTGAGGCTATTTCTCATCAGCAGTTATCAGAATCGTTGGTCTGTGATTTCCCTCCGTGCTGTGCGCGTGCAGCTGCCATGTCGGGACAGCCCCGGCCTGGCAGGATGGGAGACAAGTTCCGCTCTTCCAATGGGGGGGGGGGGCGGGGGGGACTCGTTTGAGCAGAAGAAATGGTATTACTGCTTGTGTGTGTGTGTGTGTGCGCGCGCGCGAGCGTGCGCGCGCGTGTTCATCTCACGGTGAAGCTGCTCGTGCCTGGATCGTCTCCATGGCGAGGGTTTTTATGACTGTTCTAGCCCGTCGTACTGCGTGGTACCGCTCTGTGAAGGGGTCCCCAGCCTCCCAGCTCAGTGGCGGTAGATTACGCCCCCAGACGCCTCTCCGTTCGTTAGGCTTTCCAAAGGCTGCTGGACAGTCGTTCCTAATAGTTTCTGGTAATCCTTTGTATTTCTAAGGTACCGGTTGTAATGTCTTTTGCATTTCTAATTTTACTTGGGTCCTCTCTCTTTTTTTCTTAGTCTAGCTAACATGTATCAATGTTGCTTATCTTTTGAAAGCAACTCCTCATCCATCTTTTTTTTTTTTTGTTTTGTTTTTTGCCAGTCCTGGGGCCTTGGACTCGGGGCCTGAGCACTGTCCCTGGCTTCTTTTTGCTCAAGGCTAGCACTCTGCCACTTGGGCCACAGCGCCACTTCTGGCCATTTTCTATATATGTGGTGCTGGGGAATCGAACCCAGGGCTTCATGTATACGAGGCCAGCGCTCTTGCCACTAGGCCATATTCCCAGCCCTCTCCTCATCCATCTTTCTTGTCGTCTGGATTGGTTGGTTCCTATGACTCCAGGGTGTTCAAGATTATTGACTTGAGCGGTATTTTGATGTGGGCATTTCATGCTATAAACTTGTGCTGCTTTCACCTTTTGGAATGTCGCTTTATATTTTGCTTCCGTTTCCAGTGTTTTGTGAGTCATTGGGTTTTTGTTTTGCGTGTTTGTTTTGTTTAGGTTGTTTTTGTGCCTTTCCTAAGGCTTGAACTCAGAGCTCGGGCTTTTGTGCTCAAAGGTAGCACTCTACCGCTTTAAGCCACAACCTCTTCCAGCTTTGGGGTGGTTAAATGTAGATAAGATCCGCCCGGACATTTTTGCTTGGGCTGGCTTCTAGCCATGTTCTTCGGGTCTCAGCCTCCTGAGTAGCTAGGATTGCAGAGGTGAGCCACCAGCCCAGGCCGACGATCCATTGTTCTTAATTAGTGTACGCTAATTGTACAAAGAGATTTGTGAAATTTCTGTGGTGTATACAGATAATATTTGCCCTGGGTTACGTTGCCTCCGCCCTCTTTCTGCTCACAGATGTGTATATGTGAGGAGTCCTCCCTTCCCTCCTCCACCTTCCACGTTATACCCCTTTATACTCGCACCCCATTGCATCGTTACTGTGGTCATCGTAGGTCTGCATAGCACACACAAGCTTTGGAAGCTGGGCTTAGCTACCCCAGCACGTGGGTCGCCAGCCCCCTCCACTCCCTTGCAGAGGACAGACATTTCCCCTTCTTTGTGGGTGAATAAACAAGGTGTGTATATACCACAGTTGGTTACCTGTTCATCACAGATTGTCACCCAGGCTGCTTCCATGGCCGGGTAAAACTGTGAACAGCACTGTTACAAACACAGGCAAGCACGCAGGACGTGGACATGGGCTTGTCCTTCGAAGCACACCCCAAGTTCACCTGGGGTAACTTATTCCCTAGTTCTACCTGGTTCCTTGCAGGTTCTCAATGTTGATTTCCCCAGTCCCCGCACAGATCTACCTTTCCACCGCTCTGAGTGGCATCTGAGCCCTGTGCTCCTCCGGGCGATCCATCCATCCTCAGCAGGCATGCTGCTCTCATTCAGCGCGTTAGTTCTTGACGCTGGTCATTGTTTCCATTGCTCTGCAGATGCCTTTACCTTTCATGCACTGTCATTTGTCAATTCTTGCTCTTGTTTGCAGGGCAGTTGCAGTCCTGTTCAGCACGTAATTGCCTGTGCCTTTATCTTCCAATGTTTTCCATATATTTTTCTGTCATCGTTTCAAAGTTTCTGATCTTACATGAAGATTTTTGATCCATTTAAAACTGATTTCTGCGTGGGATAATTAAAATCTGGGTCTGTCTTCGACATGTGTATTTCCAGTTTTCCCAGCCCCATTTGTTGAGAGAACTGTCTTTTGCCAGTGTGTTTCTGGCTCCTTTGTCAAAACTCAGATGACTGTAGATGTGCCGGTTAATTTCCGGTTCTTCGCTCCCATTGGGCTTCAAGTCTGCTTTTGTGCCGTGCCAGTCTGTGGCTCTGACTCTGTAGTACAGTTGGACGTTCCGTGTTGTGATACCTTTGGCATTACTCTTCTGGACCAGGATTACTTTGCTACTTGAGGTTTTAAGGATTCCACGTGAATTTTAAATTAAGAATTCTACTTCTGTGAAAAACGGCATTCCAATGATTATGGGATTGCAAGGATTTGGGTAGTAGAGCCATTTTTGCGATATAAATTCTTCTGTCTGTGACCACAGAAGCTCTTTTCATGCCCTAGTGTGTCCTTCGGTGTCTTTCTTCCGTCTTTGCTATGGATGTATACCCATCACGCTTCCTTCTCTGCTGCCTGAGCCTCTTTCCCAGGCCCTGGACAACGCTCCGGTGACTCGGCCACAAGGTCATCCTGGCTCCTTGGTCAGACATCAGGACAGCCTCTCCGGTCTCAGGCAAACCGTCAGTGCTGTGAGAAGGGCAAGGGCCAGCCCCCTTGTGAGAGGTGCGTCTCTGATGGGACTGCTAGGAGGCCCCCAGTAACGGCCAGCGCCAGGGCCAGGGCCAGGGGCAGGGGCAGTGCCAGGGCAGGGGCAGGGCCGGGGGGCAGGGCCAGGGACAAGGGCAGGGCCGGGGGCCAGGGCCAGGGACAAGGGCAGGGGCAGTGCCAGGGGCAGTGGGCAGGTGCAGGGCCAGGGCCAGGGCCAGGGGCAGTGCCAGTAGGCAGGGCCAGGGGCAGGGCCAGGGGCAGTGGGCAGGGGCAGGGCCAGGGCCAGGGGCAGTGGGCAGGTGCAGGGCCAGGGCCAGGGCCAGTGGCAGTAGGCAGGGCCAGGGGCAAGGCCAGGGCCAGGGCCAGGGGCAGTGGGCAGGGGCAGGGCCAGGGCCATGGGCAGTGGGCAGGGGCAGTGGGCAGGGGCAGGGGCAGGGCCAGGGCCAGGGCCAGGGGCAGTGGCAGTAGGCAGGGCCAGGGGCAGGGGCAGGGGCATGGCCAAGGCCAAGGCCAGGGCAGGGGCAGGGGCAGGGGCAGTGGGCATGGGCAGGGCCAAGGCCATGGGCAGTGGGCAGGGGCAGTGGGCAGGGGCAGGGGCAGGGCCAGGGGCAGGGGCAGTGGCAGTAGGCAGGGCCAGGGGCAGGGGCAGGGCCAGGGGCAGGGGGAACTGTACCCAGGTGGGGACACGGCACCCACACTGCCCCCCCCCGGCCAGGTCCTCCCTTTGGTGAAGGACAGAGCCTACCCTTCTCCAGCAAGTCTCAGGAGTCCAGGGCTGTGGCCTGGACCTTTCTACAGGACGGGTCCTCAGGTCCTTAACTTGGAGCATGTCTGAAACCCCGTTCTCATTGGCTTCCTATTGTACAAGGTGCCAGGTTTTCTGCTGGCCTGGCAAACACTGTGGTCGCTCTGCTACATCACCTCTGCAGGAGACAGGCGTGCACTTCCTGGTGAGGTTCTGCCTTGCCTGCTGTACTGAGGCTGGGATGAAAAGCAAACCCCAGACAACAACCACAGAAGCCTAAAACCTGGACAACCATGAAAGCATTGTGTTGTTCACGCTTCTGCTGGGCGTGGAGGGGCCAATGGAATCAGTGAGGGCAGTACAATCCCCTGAATAACCAGGTAAGGGAAATCACACACACACACACACACACACACACACCTGTGTACACTCTGCGCGTGATTGTGTGGGTGTGCACAGCAAACATACATGCATACACATGTACACTCTCTGTGCCACACTAACATATACACACATGTGCACATGTGTACACACTCTACACATGCTATAAATGTGTCAGCACAGTAACCACACACATGCCCACATGTATAACCAGTCTATATATGATATAAATGTGTATACACAGTAAACCCACACATATACACATGTGTACACACTCTACACATGCTATAAATGTGTGCAGAGTAAACACACACAGAAATGTGTGCTCATGACAACAGTAGCCACACATACGTGTGTGCATACGCTCTGTCCCTGTGTGCATGGGGACGGGGGGGGGGGCACAATACCCCCGGTCAGTCAGGGGAAATGACCACTGCTGTGGTCGACCTCATTCTGAGGCTCGGTTCTTTCCATGGATTTGCTTGGTTGTACAGGACGATCAAAGATATTGAAGGGTAATAGATTGCTTCTTAAAAACGGTTGATTGCTCTGCCGTCAATACCGTTCAAGGGAAAGCCCTGTGCTCGCGATGGGCCCAGGGGCTGCTCCGGGCCAGGGCTCGGGAAGCCCTCGGTGCCATCGCCCCGTCGCTCCGTCTGGAGCTCTGCCTCCCCCCGCCCCTCCCTCCCCGCTTGCAGGCCCGGTGGACAGCCCTGGCCGGGGCTGTTTTTATCATCAGACACAAAGCAAGGACTGTGTGTCTCTGCCCCTGGGGACTTGAACAGGAAACTCGGGCGCAAAAGTGTTTCGGAGGAGAATCGGTGGCTGCCGGTTTCGCAGCCTAAGCAGTTTAGAGACCATATATTTGCCCTTGAATTATGGTTTTCTCCTCGTGATGATTTGTAGGTCTTGAACAACATCACCCTTAAAAAAAATATTTCAAAGGAAACAAAGGAGATGAATCAAAAACCCCCGCTCGGAGCAGGAAAAGCAATTGAGGCTACATGGAGAAAGCTGCCGATAGAAAGATTTCATGCTTTTGTTAATTAAAGGAACAAAGGGAAAACAGCGTGATCGGCTGTTTCTTGCATAACGGCTTCCACTAATAAAAAGTAATAGACAATCTCCGGTGCGCTGTCTCTCTGAATACAATCAGGGCAGGCAATGGAGGTCTGGAACTGGAGGCTCCTTTTATTAAATGACGGCGTGCAGCCGCCTGTGTCCTATCTCTCCCTCCTGCAACTATTGGATTGTATTATTTTACATTTTGATTGAAATGATGTCACCACTAGATAAAAGCCCAGCCTGGCACCGTAATTGAATCTCAAGTTGTTTATTCTAGTGATCCACTGTGCCTCCGCTCTTGTCCCAACACCACCTGCATAAAAGATCCCTTTGTGTGGACGGTGCTGCTGGTTAGAGCTCACCAGACAAAGGCACCAGACCCGGGCAGGGGCCTGGAACTGGGGCTTCAGAGAAAAACGGGGAGGAAGGCTCCCGATGAGAAGAACTTGCCAAGTGTGAGTGGCGTTCCGGCGAGCGCTGTGTGCTCACGCCGGCAGTGTTGGCCGAAGGGGGCTCCACGGGTTGAGTGGAGGTCTGAGCTTCTCCGCGTCATGGCCCCGAGTCCCGTGAAAAGAGCCGGCTCCACCCACCAGGTGAACGGGGTGCGCGGGGCTTTACGGAGGCTACGAGCAGCGTGACATGGCGGGAAAGACTTGGGTCTGGAACGCCCCAACTATCCGTCCCCAAATCCAGCCTCTGAGGGCAGAGCCTTCCGGCAGGGATCAGCAAATCAGTCACTTCCCAGTCTTCTAGGGGCGGAGGGGGAAGAAGGGCGGTGTCACTCTCCTGCTGGGAGAGGCCATTCCTCCTCCCCCCCCCATCTCCAGATAACATTCAAACCTAAAACCGGTGGGCTATCTTATTCATGCTGTGATCTGGTGGAAGGGAAGCAGGAAGCAGAGTCAGACCAGTGTGGATCCTCTCCCCCCTCACCCCCCCGTTTCCCTTCCCCGGGGGCTGACAGTGCACTAGTCCTCAGCCATAGCCAGGCACCCTCGAGCCACGGTCGGCGTTCGAGCCACACGGGAGACCGACCCACAGGCATCAAGTCTGTGACGACCTCCGGCTCCGCCCAGGCGCGATCTGAACCCACGTCGACTGTGGCCACAAGCCTTGGCCACGTGGGTGCCCGAGATGGACAGGGGTGCGCTTGCCTGGCTGGTCCCCAGGCTCTCGTTCCGGGGGCGCGGGAAGCAGCTCCTAACATTTGGCTCCAGCGTGTCGCTGGGCCTTCTGCAAACCTCAGCCCAAGTTCTGGAAAACCGAGGGTCGTAGACATTAAAGTCCAGGGCCTCCAACGCATGGCCCCTGGCGGTACGACGACCCTCAGCCTTAGCGCTGCCTCACAACAACACAGCAGAGCCGCCGCGCCTGCCCACCACGGCTCGGTGCGGCACGAGGCCGGGCGCCGGAGCCACAGCGCCTGCCCACCGTGGCTCGGTGCGGCACGAGGCCGGGCGCCGCACACGCTCAACCGTGCTGAGGAACGGCGGCGGGCCTCGGAGGCGCCGCACACGCCCAACCGTGCTGAGGAACGGCGGCGGGCCTCGGAGGCGCCTGGGTCCCTCAGGCGCGCCCCACAGGGGAAGAAGCGATCTGGAAGGCCGCACGCCACGCTTCCAGGGACGGGGCGCTCCAGAAAAGGCCGAAGCGTGGAGGAAGCGGAAGGGCCAAGGTGGCCGGGGTTCCTGGGAGGGAGGGGAGGGAGGCCCGCGGCGCCGAGGGGCTCGGGGGCACGCGGGCGCCGGCGTGGCGCTCCCGAGCGGAGCTGCTGTGAGGGAGGATCTTCCCGAGCGGAGCTGCTGTGAGGGAGGATCTTCCCGAGCGGAGCTGCTGTGAGGGAGGATCTTCCCGAGCGGAGCTGCTGTGAGGGAGGATCTTCCCGAGCGGAGCTGCTGTGAGGGAGGATCTTCCCGAGCGGAGCTGCTGTGAGGGAGGATCTTCCCGAGCGGAGCTGCTGTGAGGGAGGATCTTCCCGAGCGGAGCTGCTGTGAGGGAGGATCTTTCCGTGCGGAGCTGCTGTGAGGGAGGATCTTCCCGAGCGGAGCTGCTGTGAGGGAGGATCTTTCCATGCGCTGGGCGCTGGGCGGCTCACGGATCACAGCGGCCGGAAGCGAAACGCGCAGGCAGGGCGGGGAGGGGGAGAAGTCTGCGTGCGCTGCCTGGGTTGCTGTTTTATCTGTTTGTCTGTGTTGTTCATTTGTGGGTCGAGGGGCTGGGCTTTGAAGTCAGCGCGCCCTTTCTGTGGAGAGCGTTCTTGCGGCGGGGTCTCCTGGCGCGGCCCAGCCAGATCCGCAGCCCCCCCGTTTGGGCGGCCGGCTGCCCCTCCGCGGGCCGGCGGGCTCCTCCGAGGCTCACCGACCTCCCGCCGCCCAGGCAAGCCTGGGAATCACAGCCCTCTGACCTCGGCCTCCCACGGAGCCCGGAGGCAAGCTCGAGCCGCAGCCCCCACACTGATCCTCCTAGGAACCCCAATTTCCTAAAGATAAAGTGGAATCTACATTCTCCAGGTCGGCGGGCGCTGGGACGCTAGGTGAGCTCGCCGTGGCCTCCGCCCAGAGGAGCCTGCTCCCACCCCAGGGCCCTCTCCCCCAAGTCCAGGGAGCCTGCAGCCCAGAGCACCCCCCAGGTTAGCCTGCAGACTCGACCTTCGTCCTCTGCCCTTCCCTGGTGAGTGACGGGGAGGCCAGGACAGGCTCCCAGCCGCCTGCAAGGCAGTGCCCCCTCATGGAGCACGGGGCAGGGGCGGGGCGTCCTCAGCAGCGAGCAGGGCCTGCACATGGGGGAGAGTGTGCAGGGATCTACATGGCATCTTTCTGTGCAGAGATTAATAAAGCGCCCTGCCGGACACGCGCTGAGCCCCGTGGTAGCTTGCACGTTTCAGTAATGAGAGGACATGGTGACGAATGGGACTTAACGCGGCCTCGGTGTCCACCGCAAAGGCTGTGGCCTGCGGTGCACACGGCCGTGTGAGTTTTGCCTGCCCACCAAGGCGCAGCCCCAGATACCGGGACAAGAGCGAGTTACTGGGTCCTCCTGGTCCTGACACAGGCTGTACCACAAAGGTCCACGCCCCACGGCCCCAGCCGGGTGACTCCCTGGGGGGCCCCTGGCCGGCAGTGCCCCTGAGGCCGCGGGCGGGGCCACCCTCGGCCAACAATGACAGGGGAGAGGATGAAGTTAGGAAAACAACTCCTTTTGCAATAGCCTCAAAAAAAAAAAAAAAAAAACTAGGAATCAGCAGAACCAAAGAAGTGAAGGATCTCTACAATGAAAATTTCAAAAATCTAAAAACGGAAATTAAGGCAGCTCTAAGAAATTAGAGGATTAGCATCATGAAAATGACAATATTGCCAAAGGCTATGTACAATACCTATCAATACCCCAACTCCTTTCTTTAATGAAATAGAAGAAGCAATCCAAAAATTCATATGAAACAAAAAAGACCCCGAATAGCAAAAACAATCCTTGGCAAGAATAGCGGCTCTGGAGGAATATCAAACTTCAAAGTCTATTACAAAGTGATAAAGTAATAAAAAACAGCCTGGTATTGGCACAAGAACAGGCCTGAGGACTAGTGGAATAGAACTGAAGACCCAGAACTGAACCCACAGAACTGTGCTTACTTAATCTTTGATAAAGGAGCTAAAAAAAAAAATAGGATGGAAGAAAGACAGCCTCTTCAACAAACGGTGCTGGCAGAATTGGATAAACACATGTGGAAAACTAATGTTAGATCCTTATATATCACCCTGCACTAGAATCAATCCCAAATGGATCAAAGACCTCAAGGTAAAAACAGATACCCTGAAAACATTGCAGGAAGGAATAGGAGAAACACTTGGGCTCCATGGCATAGGATGAAACTTCCTTAATAAAGATCCAGAAATACAACAAGCCAAAGAAAGGTTGAACAAACAGATTGCATGAAACTGCAGAGCTTCTGCATGGCAAAGGACATAGCTTGCAACCTCAATAGAAAGCCTTCAGATTGGGAGAAGATCTTCACTGACCACACAACAGAAAGAGCCTTATATCTAAAATATACTTACAAGAAATTAAATTCCTCAAAAACAAGACCATGAAGAAACAACCATCCCATTAAAAAGTGGGCTAAAGACTTTAAGAGAGACTTCCCTGAAGAGGAAATACAAATGGCCAAGAGACACATGAAGAAATGCTCACCATCTCTGGCCATAAAATAAATGCAGATCCAAACAACACTGAGATTCCATCGTACTCCAGTAAGAATGGCCACTATCAAGAAAACTAATAACTACAGATGCTGGAGGAGATGTGGCCAAAGGGGAACATTACTGCGTTGTTGGTGGGAGTGCAAACTTGTCCAACCACTCTGGAAAGAGGTATGGAGGTTCCTCAAAAGACTGAACATAGAGCTTCCCAATGGTCCAGCAATCCCAGTTTAGGACATTTACCCAAATGACCACAGACAAGGCCACACTAAAGCTACCACCGCAACTATGTTCATTGCAACATCATTTACCATAGTCAAGATATGGAACCCATCCAGATGCCCCTCAGTGGATGAACGGATAAAGAGCCTATGGTACATATACTCAATGGAGTTCTATGCTTCCATCAGAAAGAATGACACTGCCCCATTCGTAAGGAAATGGAAAGAACTGGAAAAAATTGTACTAAGTGAAGTCATCCAGATGCAAAGAAATGTAGGTTGCATGATTTCCCTCATTTGTAAGAACTAGAATATGTCTATGGTCTTCTTAACAGAGGATCTCAATAACCCAATTGCTAAGTGCATAGGACCATATAAAATGAAGTGTATCAACATGAACTCCAAGTTATGGAGGTGCTGGCCAAAAAGAGATAGTTTCAAATAATAGTTAAGATCCAAAATAAAAATCACATTTTAGCTTACTATTCTGAAAAACTTCAGGGTTGCTTTTACTGGAAGTAGGAGAAACTACAGCTGTGACTTCAAGGACCTGTGGCAGAAAGTCCCTACCTGTACCTCACCTGTCAAAATCCCAATCTCATCTGTTGCTGAGATAGAGAAAATGCCCTGAAAATTCATATGGAACTGCAAAGGACTCCACATTGCAAAAAAGCATTCCTGGTCAAAAAAAAAAAATGTAGTGCTAGAGGGATAACAATTCCAGACTTCAAACTCTACCCCTGAGCTATAGTGGTGAAAACAGCTTAGTACTGGCACAAAAAAAACAGGCTAAGGACTAACAGAATCAAATGGAAGACCCCTAAATAAACCCACAGGCCCAAAACACAGGCTGGAAGAGAGACAGTGTCTTCAATGACTGGAGCTGAGGGAACTGGCTGTCTGCAGGCAGACACCTGAAACTACTGCCTCTCCCTGCGCCAGCTACCAATCAAGGGGATCACAGACCCCAACGTGAGACCAGACACCACGAGACTGCTGCAGGACGGAGCAGGAGAGACATTCGAAATTCCCGAGTAAAGGTCCAGAAGCACGGCAAAGCCAAGAAAGACTTCCTACGTGGGACTGCATCAGACTGCGTTCTGCCCAGAGTTAGCAGTCTGAAAAGACAGCCTACAGGATGAGAGGTGTTTAACCACCACGCATGACACAACCACCTACTACCCAGCCATAGACAGAGAGCTGAATAAAGCAAACGCCCACAGAATCAACAACTCCACTAACAAACGGACGAGCAAGCTCATTAGAGACTTCTCGGAAGAAGTGAAAATGCCCAGCAGATACATGAAAGAAGTGCCCAACATTTCTAGCCATAGAAGTGCCAGAAATTCTTGGCCCACACCTGCGGCCCGAGCACGTGCGTTGTTATGAGCATGTCTGACACTGCTCCAACATGTTTCCTTAAGATGAAAAGGACTTCACGTTCTCCCAGCTCTCCCTCTGACCCAGAACGCATTCTTCCGTGTGGGGGTGCGGGAGGGGGCGCGGAGCTCGCCGGGAAGAACACCCTCAACGAATGCTAGTGAACGCTCCGCGTACCTCAACGCGCATCTTCAACGTGCTAAGTCACTTGCGGCAGGAAATCTGATGAAAAGTCTACTTTGTCTAGGGCAGAGCCACTAAAGAAGGCTCGTCCTGCTCCACGGATGAGAAGAGCCGACTCCCCGCGGGGGGGAGGGGGAGGGCGGAAGGTTCTCAGCAGACTGTAAGTGTGAGGAGATTGAGGGGGAGGGCGGGGAGGGCGGGGAGGGCTGGGGAGGCACGGCCGGCGCGTGAAGCAGGTCAGGACTCACGGCTCTTGAGCCCACGGCTCCCTCTGTCAACGCTTGAGGGTAGCATCTTACACGTAAGCAGAACCCCCCCACCCCCGCTCCCGGCTAGAGGGCGCCCCGGCCCCTCCGTGCCCTGCTCTGAGTCCCAGCGTCTCCTCGTCTTCATCGTCCCTGCAGAAACTTGAGAACAGAAAGTTCCACAGCTGAACGTGCGGAAACGTGGAAGAACGTGGAGCAGGGGTGAGACGGGCAAATGGGGGGGTGCTATGAGTGCGAATTTACATCAGGGTGGTGTGTGTGTGTGAACTGTGCGAGTGCATGTGGGGGGTACCTGGGTAGGGCGTGTGCGACGTGTGTAAGGTGAGCATGAGGAGTTTGGGTGGACTGGGTGAGCGTGTAAGTGGCGTGTGCGTGTCTGTGGTATGGGGGGGTGTCTCTGGGTGCTCAAGAGCGTGCACGGGCGTTCTGTGGGTCGTGTTCCCCGTGTTCCCTGGAATTGCTGCTTCTAGAAGCTTCCTTCCGATGTGACATTTCACTTTGCAACCTGGCCAGCCAGAATCTCCGTGGCGAAGCGCGGGGCGCTGGCTCGGTGTCGGCCACCCAGGAAACCTCCCATGACACGGGCTGCGGGCTCCGTCTGGGCACCGGGCGCAGGGCGGGGGGGGGGAAGGGGGGAGGTGGCCACACGCCAGGGGAGGGCGACGGCAAGCGCAGGGCGCCAGAGCCATGACTTGGAAAACGGGGCGGCCTGGCGGGAGGTGACAGAGCCCGCGTCCACTGCGGGGGCCAAGGACAGGAGGAACTGCTGTGTGTGCAAACCTGGTGCACAGTGCGAGGGTGTGGCGACACGCAACCTGTGGGGTCACTCGTTACTGCTCTTACAGAGAGCGGTGAGGACTTGATACTCAACACCGCTGTGCAACACCACGACATACACAGGGGACTAGGACACGTGCCACCACAGTGACACACACAGGGGATGAGGACACGTGCCACCACAGTGACACACACAGGGGACGAGGACACCACAGTGACACACACAGGGGACATGGACACCACAGTGACACACACAGGGGATGAGGACACCACAGTGACACACACAGGGGATGAGGACACATGCCGCCACAGTGACACACACAGGGGATGAGGACACATGCCGCCACAGTGACACACACAGGGGATGAGGACACATGCCGCCACAGTGACACACACAGGGGACGAGGACACCACAGTGACACACACAGGGGACGAGGACACGTGCCACCACAGTGACACACACAGGGGACGAGGACACCACAGTGACACACACAGGGGATGAGGACACCACAGTGACACACACAGGGGACGAGGACACGTGCCGCCACAGTGACACACACAGGGGACGAGGACACCACAGTGACACACACAGGGGATGAGGACACCACAGTGACACACAGGATGAGGACACATGCCGCCACAGTGACACACACAGGGGATGAGGACACCACAGTGACACACACAGGATGAGGACACGTGCCACCACAGTGACACACACAGGGGATGAGGACACCACAGTGACACACACAGGGGACGAGGACACGTGCCACCACCGTGACACACACAGGGGACGAGGACACCACAGTGACACACACAGGGGACGAGGACACCACAGTGACACACACAGGGGACGAGGACACCACAGTGACACACACAGGGGACACGTTTCACCACAGTGACATACACAGGGGATGAGGACACGTGCCGCCACAGTGACACACACAGGGGACGAGGACACCACAGTGACACACACAGGATGAGGACACCACAGTGACACACACAGGATGAGGACACGTGCCACCACAGTGACACACACAGGGGATGAGGACACGTGCCGCCACAGTGACACACACAGGGGATGAGGACACCACAGTGACACACACAGGATGAGGACACGTGCCACCACAGTGACACACACAGGGGACGAGGACACCACAGTGCCACACACAGGGGACGAGGACACGTGCCGCCACAGTGACACACACAGGGGACGAGGACACCACAGTGACACACACAGGGGATGAGGACACCACAGTGACACACAGGATGAGGACACATGCCGCCACAGTGACACACACAGGGGATGAGGACACCACAGTGACACACACAGGGGACGAGGACACGTGCCACCACCGTGACACACACAGGGGACGAGGACACCACAGTGACACACACAGGGGACGAGGACACGTGCCACCACAGTGACACACACAGGGGATGAGGACACCACAGTGACACACACAGGGGACGAGGACATGTGCCACCACAGTGACACACATAGGGGATGAGGACACCACAGTGACACACACAGGGGACGAGGACACGTGCCACCACAGTGACACACACAGGGGATGAGGACACGTGCCGCCACAGTGACACACACAGGGGACGAGGACACGTGCCGCCACAGTGACACACACAGGGGACGAGGACACCACAGTGACACACACAGGGGACGAGGACACCACAGTGACACACACAGGATGAGGACACGTGCCACCACAGTGACACACACAGGGGATGAGGACACGTGCCGCCACAGTGACACACACAGGGGATGAGGACACCACAGTGACACACACAGAATGAGGACACGTGCCACCACAGTGACACACACAGGGGACGAGGACACCACAGTGCCACACACAGGGGACGAGGACACGTGCCGCCACAGTGACACACACAGGGGACGAGGACACCACAGTGACACACACAGGGGATGAGGACACCACAGTGACACACAGGATGAGGACACATGCCGCCACAGTGACACACACAGGGGATGAGGACACCACAGTGACACACACAGGGGACGAGGACACGTGCCACCACCGTGACACACACAGGGGACGAGGACACCACAGTGACACACACAGGGGACGAGGACACGTGCCACCACAGTGACACACACAGGGGATGAGGACACCACAGTGACACACACAGGGGACGAGGACATGTGCCACCACAGTGACACACATAGGGGATGAGGACACCACAGTGACACACACAGGGGACGAGGACACGTGCCACCACAGTGACACACACAGGGGATGAGGACACGTGCCGCCACAGTGACACACACAGGGGATGAGGACACGTGCCACCACAGTGACACACACAGGATGAGGACACGTGCCACCACAGTGACACACACAGGGGACGAGGACACCACCGTGACACACACAGGGGATGAGGACACCACAGTGACACACACAGGACGAGGACACCACAGTGACACACACAGGGGATGAGGACACCACAGTGACACACACAGGGGACGAGGACATGTGCCACCACAGTGACACACACAGGGGACGAGGACATGTGCCACCACAGTGACACACACAGGGGACGAGGACACCACAGTGACACACACAGGGGACGAGGACACCACAGTGACACACACAGGGGACGAGGACACGTGCCACCACAGTGACACACACAGGGGACGAGGACACCACAGTGACACACACAGGGGACGAGGACACGTGCCACCACCGTGACACACACAGGGGATGAGGACACCACAGTGACACACAGGATGAGGACACATGCCGCCACAGTGACACACACAGGGGATGAGGACACCACAGTGACACACACAGGGGACGAGGACACGTGCAACCACAGTGACACACACAGGGGACGAGGACACGTGCCGCCACAGTGGCACACACAGGGGACGAGGACACGTGCCACCACAGTGACACACACAGGGGACGAGGACACGTGCCACCACCGTGACACACACAGGGGACGAGGACACCACAGTGACACACACAGGGGACGAGGACATGTGCCACCCCAGTGACACACATAGGGGATGAGGACACCACAGTGACACACACAGGGGACGAGGACACGTGCCACCACAGTGACACACACAGGGGACGAGGACACGTGCCGCCACAGTGACACACACAGGATGAGGACACGTGCCACCACAGTGACACACACAGGGGACGAGGACACCACAGTGACACACACAGGGGACGAGGACATGTGCCACCACAGTGACACACACAGGGGACGAGGACATGTGCCACCACCGTGACACACACAGGGGATGAGGACACCACAGTGACACACACAGGGGACGAGGACACCACAGTGACACACACAGGGGACGAGGACACCACAGTGACACACACAGGCGACGAGGACATGTGCCACCACAGTGACACACACAGGGGACGAGGACATGTGCCACCACAGTGACACACACAGGGGACGAGGACACCACAGTGACACACACAGGACGAGGACACCACAGTGACACACACAGGATGAGGACACCACAGTGACACACACAGGGGATGAGGACACGTGCCGCCACAGTGACACACACAGGGGACGAGGACACCACAGTGACACACACAGGGGACGAGGACACCACAGTGACACACACAGGGGACGAGGACACCACAGTGACACACACAGGGGACGAGGACATGTGACACCACAGTGACACACACAGGGGACGAGGACACGTGCCGCCACAGTGGCACACACAGGGGACGAGGACACGTGCCACCACAGTGACACACACAGGGGACGAGGACACGTGCCACCACCGTGACACACACAGGGGACGAGGACACCACAGTGACACACACAGGGGACGAGGACACCACAGTGACACACACAGGACGAGGACACCACAGTGACACACACAGGGGACGAGGACACCACAGTGACACACACAGGGGACGAGGACATGTGACACCACAGTGACACACATAGGGGATGAGGACACCACAGTGACACACACAGGGGACGAGGACACGTGCCGCCACAGTGACACACACAGGGGACGAGGACACCACAGTGACACACACAGGGGATGAGGACACCACAGTGACACACAGGATGAGGACACATGCCGCCACAGTGACACACACAGGGGATGAGGACACCACAGTGACACACACAGGGGACGAGGACACGTGCCACCACCGTGACACACACAGGGGACGAGGACACCACAGTGACACACACAGGGGACGAGGACACGTGCCACCACAGTGACACACACAGGGGATGAGGACACCACAGTGACACACACAGGGGACGAGGACATGTGCCACCACAGTGACACACATAGGGGATGAGGACACCACAGTGACACACACAGGGGACGAGGACACGTGCCACCACAGTGACACACACAGGGGATGAGGACACGTGCCGCCACAGTGACACACACAGGGGATGAGGACACGTGCCACCACAGTGACACACACAGGATGAGGACACGTGCCACCACAGTGACACACACAGGGGACGAGGACACCACCGTGACACACACAGGGGATGAGGACACCACAGTGACACACACAGGACGAGGACACCACAGTGACACACACAGGGGATGAGGACACAACAGTGACACACACAGGGGACGAGGACATGTGCCACCACAGTGACACACACAGGGGACGAGGACATGTGCCACCACAGTGACACACACAGGGGACGAGGACACCACAGTGACACACACAGGGGACGAGGACACCACAGTGACACACACAGGGGACGAGGACACGTGCCACCACAGTGACACACACAGGGGACGAGGACACCACAGTGACACACACAGGGGACGAGGACACGTGCCACCACCGTGACACACACAGGGGATGAGGACACCACAGTGACACACAGGATGAGGACACATGCCGCCACAGTGACACACACAGGGGATGAGGACACCACAGTGACACACACAGGGGACGAGGACACGTGCAACCACAGTGACACACACAGGGGACGAGGACACGTGCCGCCACAGTGGCACACACAGGGGACGAGGACACGTGCCACCACAGTGACACACACAGGGGACGAGGACACGTGCCACCACCGTGACACACACAGGGGACGAGGACACCACAGTGACACACACAGGGGACGAGGACATGTGCCACCACAGTGACACACATAGGGGATGAGGACACCACAGTGACACACACAGGGGACGAGGACACGTGCCACCACAGTGACACACACAGGGGACGAGGACACGTGCCGCCACAGTGACACACACAGGATGAGGACACGTGCCACCACAGTGACACACACAGGGGACGAGGACACCACAGTGACACACACAGGGGACGAGGACATGTGCCACCACAGTGACACACACAGGGGACGAGGACATGTGCCACCACCGTGACACACACAGGGGATGAGGACACCACAGTGACACACACAGGACGAGGACACCACAGTGACACACACAGGGGACGAGGACACCACAGTGACACACACAGGCGACGAGGACATGTGCCACCACAGTGACACACACAGGGGACGAGGACATGTGCCACCACAGTGACACACACAGGGGACGAGGACACCACAGTGACACACACAGGACGAGGACACCACAGTGACACACACAGGATGAGGACACCACAGTGACACACACAGGGGATGAGGACACGTGCCGCCACAGTGACACACACAGGGGACGAGGACACCACAGTGACACACACAGGGGACGAGGACACCACAGTGACACACACAGGGGACGAGGACACCACAGTGACACACACAGGGGACGAGGACATGTGACACCACAGTGACACACACAGGGGACGAGGACACGTGCCGCCACAGTGGCACACACAGGGGACGAGGACACGTGCCACCACAGTGACACACACAGGGGACGAGGACACGTGCCACCACCGTGACACACACAGGGGACGAGGACACCACAGTGACACACACAGGGGACGAGGACACCACAGTGACACACACAGGACGAGGACACCACAGTGACACACACAGGGGACGAGGACACCACAGTGACACACACAGGGGACGAGGACATGTGACACCACAGTGACACACATAGGGGATGAGGACACCACAGTGACACACACAGGGGACGAGGACACGTGCCACCACAGTGACACACACAGGGGACGAGGACACCACAGTGCCACACACAGGGGACGAGGACACCACAGTGACACACACAGGATGAGGACACCACAGTGACACACACAGGATGAGGACACGTGCCACCACGGTGACACACACAGGGGACGAGGACACCACAGTGACACACACAGGGGACGAGGACACGTGCCGCCACAGTGACACACACAGGGGACGAGGACACGTGCCGCCACAGTGACACACACAGGGGACGAGGACACCACAGTGACACACACAGGATGAGGACACCACAGTGACACACACAGGGGATGAGGACACCACAGTGACACACAGAGGGGACGAGGACACGTGCCACCACAGTGACACACACAGGGGATGAGGACACGTGCCGCCACAGTGACACACACAGGGGATGAGGACACCACAGTGACACACACAGGATGAGGACATGTGCCACCACAGTGCCACACACAGGGGACGAGGACACGTGCCGCCACAGTGACACACACAGGGGATGAGGACACGTGCCGCCACAGTGACACACACAGGGGATGAGGACACCACAGTGACACACACAGGATGAGGACATGTGCCACCACAGTGACACACACAGGGGACATGGACACCACAGTGACACACACAGGATGAGGACACGTGCCGCCACAGTGACACACACAGGGGATGAGGACACCACAGTGACACACACAGGACGAGGACACGTGCCGCCACAGTGACACACACAGGGGACGAGGACACCACAGTGACACACACAGGGGACGAGGACACCACAGTGACACACACAGGGGATGAGGACACGTGCCACCACAGTGACACACACAGGGGACGAGGACACCACAGTGACACACACAGGGGATGAGGACACCACAGTGACACACACAGGACGAGGACACGTGCCGCCACAGTGACACACACAGGATGAGGACACCACAGTGACACACACAGGGGATGAGGACACCACAGTGACACACACAGGATGAGGACACCACAGTGACACACACAGGGGACGAGGACACCACAGTGACACACACAGGATGAGGACACCACAGTGACACACACAGGGGACGAGGACACGTGCCGCCACAGTGACACACACAGGGGATGAGGACACATGCCGCCACAGTGACACACACAGGGGATGAGGACACCACAGTGACACACACAGGGGACGAGGACACCACAGTGACACACACAGGGGATGAGGACACCACAGTGACACACACAGGGGACGAGGACACCACAGTGACACACACAGGGGATGAGGACACCACAGTGACACACACAGGGGACGAGGACACCACAGTGACACACACAGGGGACGAGGACACCACAGTGACACACACAGGGGATGAGGACACCACAGTGACACACACAGGGGATGAGGACACGTGCCACCACAGTGACACATACAGGACGAGGACACCACAGTGACACACACAGGGGACGAGGACACCACAGTGACACACATAGGGGATGAGGACACCACAGTGACACACACAGGGGACGAGGACACGTGCCACCACAGTGACACACACAGGGGATGAGGACACGTGCCGCCACAGTGACACACACAGGGGATGAGGACACGTGCCACCACAGTGACACACACAGGATGAGGACACGTGCCGCCACAGTGACACACACAGGGGATGAGGACACCACAGTGACACACACAGGGGACGAGGACACCACAGTGACACACACAGGGGACGAGGACACCACAGTGACACACACAGGGGACGAGGACACCACAGTGACACACACAGGGGACGAGGACATGTGACACCACAGTGACACACATAGGGGATGAGGACACCACAGTGACACACACAGGGGACGAGGACACCACAGTGACACACACAGGGGACGAGGACACCACAGTGACACACACAGGGGATGAGGACACCACAGTGACACACACAGGGGATGAGGACACGTGCCACCACAGTGACACACACAGGGGATGAGGACACGTGCCGCCACAGTGACACACACAGGGGACGAGGACACCACAGTGACACACACAGGGGACGAGGACACGTGCCGCCACAGTGACACACACAGGGGACGAGGACACCACAGTGACACACACAGGATGAGGACACCACAGTGACACACACAGGATGAGGACACGTGCCACCACAGTGACACACACAGGGGATGAGGACACGTGCCGCCACAGTGACACACACAGGGGATGAGGACACCACAGTGACACACACAGGATGAGGACACGTGCCACCACAGTGACACACACAGGGGACGAGGACACCACAGTGCCACACACAGGGGACGAGGACACGTGCCGCCACAGTGACACACACAGGGGACGAGGACACCACAGTGACACACACAGGGGATGAGGACACCACAGTGACACACAGGATGAGGACACATGCCGCCACAGTGACACACACAGGGGATGAGGACACCACAGTGACACACACAGGGGACGAGGACACGTGCCACCACCGTGACACACACAGGGGACGAGGACACCACAGTGACACACACAGGGGACGAGGACACGTGCCACCACAGTGACACACACAGGGGATGAGGACACCACAGTGACACACACAGGGGACGAGGACATGTGCCACCACAGTGACACACATAGGGGATGAGGACACCACAGTGACACACACAGGGGACGAGGACACGTGCCACCACAGTGACACACACAGGGGATGAGGACACGTGCCGCCACAGTGACACACACAGGGGCGAGGACACGTGCCGCCACAGTGACACACACAGGGGACGAGGACACCACAGTGACACACACAGGGGACGAGGACACCACAGTGACACACACAGGATGAGGACACGTGCCACCACAGTGACACACACAGTGGATGAGGACACGTGCCGCCACAGTGACACACACAGGGGATGAGGACACCACAGTGACACACACAGGATGAGGACACGTGCCACCACAGTGACACACACAGGGGACGAGGACACCACAGTGCCACACACAGGGGACGAGGACACGTGCCGCCACAGTGACACACACAGGGGACGAGGACACCACAGTGACACACACAGGGGATGAGGACACCACAGTGACACACAGGATGAGGACACATGCCGCCACAGTGACACACACAGGGGATGAGGACACCACAGTGACACACACAGGGGACGAGGACACGTGCCACCACCGTGACACACACAGGGGACGAGGACACCACAGTGACACACACAGGGGACGAGGACACGTGCCACCACAGTGACACACACAGGGGATGAGGACACCACAGTGACACACACAGGGGACGAGGACATGTGCCACCACAGTGACACACATAGGGGATGAGGACACCACAGTGACACACACAGGGGACGAGGACACGTGCCACCACAGTGACACACACAGGGGATGAGGACACGTGCCGCCACAGTGACACACACAGGGGATGAGGACACGTGCCACCACAGTGACACACACAGGATGAGGACACGTGCCACCACAGTGACACACACAGGGGACGAGGACACCACCGTGACACACACAGGGGATGAGGACACCACAGTGACACACACAGGACGAGGACACCACAGTGACACACACAGGGGATGAGGACACCACAGTGACACACACAGGGGACGAGGACATGTGCCACCACAGTGACACACACAGGGGACGAGGACATGTGCCACCACAGTGACACACACAGGGGACGAGGACACCACAGTGACACACACAGGGAACGAGGACACCACAGTGACACACACAGGGGACGAGGACACGTGCCACCACAGTGACACACACAGGGGACGAGGACACCACAGTGACACACACAGGGGACGAGGACACGTGCCACCACCGTGACACACACAGGGGATGAGGACACCACAGTGACACACAGGATGAGGACACATGCCGCCACAGTGACACACACAGGGGATGAGGACACCACAGTGACACACACAGGGGACGAGGACACGTGCAACCACAGTGACACACACAGGGGACGAGGACACGTGCCGCCACAGTGGCACACACAGGGGACGAGGACACGTGCCACCACAGTGACACACACAGGGGACGAGGACACGTGCCACCACCGTGACACACACAGGGGACGAGGACACCACAGTGACACACACAGGGGACGAGGACATGTGCCACCCCAGTGACACACATAGGGGATGAGGACACCACAGTGACACACACAGGGGACGAGGACACGTGCCACCACAGTGACACACACAGGGGACGAGGACACGTGCCGCCACAGTGACACACACAGGATGAGGACACGTGCCGCCACAGTGACACACACAGGGGACGAGGACACCACAGTGACACACACAGGGGACGAGGACATGTGCCACCACAGTGACACACACAGGGGACGAGGACATGTGCCACCACCGTGACACACACAGGGGATGAGGACACCACAGTGACACACACAGGGGACGAGGACACCACAGTGACACACACAGGGGACGAGGACACCACAGTGACACACACAGGCGACGAGGACATGTGCCACCACAGTGACACACACAGGGGACGAGGACATGTGCCACCACAGTGACACACACAGGGGACGAGGACACCACAGTGACACACACAGGACGAGGACACCACAGTGACACACACAGGATGAGGACACCACAGTGACACACACAGGGGATGAGGACACGTGCCGCCACAGTGACACACACAGGGGACGAGGACACCACAGTGACACACACAGGGGACGAGGACACCACAGTGACACACACAGGGGACGAGGACACCACAGTGACACACACAGGGGACGAGGACATGTGACACCACAGTGACACACACAGGGGACGAGGACACGTGCCGCCACAGTGGCACACACAGGGGACGAGGACACGTGCCACCACAGTGACACACACAGGGGACGAGGACACGTGCCACCACCGTGACACACACAGGGGACGAGGACACCACAGTGACACACACAGGGGACGAGGACACCACAGTGACACACACAGGACGAGGACACCACAGTGACACACACAGGGGACGAGGACACCACAGTGACACACACAGGGGACGAGGACATGTGACACCACAGTGACACACATAGGGGATGAGGACACCACAGTGACACACACAGGGGACGAGGACACGTGCCGCCACAGTGACACACACAGGGGACGAGGACACCACAGTGACACACACAGGGGATGAGGACACCACAGTGACACACAGGATGAGGACACATGCCGCCACAGTGACACACACAGGGGATGAGGACACCACAGTGACACACACAGGGGACGAGGACACGTGCCACCACCGTGACACACACAGGGGACGAGGACACCACAGTGACACACACAGGGGACGAGGACACGTGCCACCACAGTGACACACACAGGGGATGAGGACACCACAGTGACACACACAGGGGACGAGGACATGTGCCACCACAGTGACACACATAGGGGATGAGGACACCACAGTGACACACACAGGGGACGAGGACACGTGCCACCACAGTGACACACACAGGGGATGAGGACACGTGCCGCCACAGTGACACACACAGGGGATGAGGACACGTGCCACCACAGTGACACACACAGGATGAGGACACGTGCCACCACAGTGACACACACAGGGGACGAGGACACCACCGTGACACACACAGGGGATGAGGACACCACAGTGACACACACAGGACGAGGACACCACAGTGACACACACAGGGGATGAGGACCACCACAGTGACACACACAGGGGACGAGGACATGTGCCACCACAGTGACACACACAGGGGACGAGGACATGTGCCACCACAGTGACACACCACAGGGGACGAGGACACCACAGTGACACACACAGGGGACGAGGACACCACAGTGACACACACAGGGGACGAGGACACGTGCCACCACAGTGACACACACAGGGGACGAGGACACCACAGTGACACACACAGGGGACGAGGACACGTGCCACCACCGTGACACACACAGGGGATGAGGACACCACAGTGACACACAGGATGAGGACACATGCCGCCACAGTGACACACACAGGGGATGAGGACACCACAGTGACACACACAGGGGACGAGGACACGTGCAACCACAGTGACACACACAGGGGACGAGGACACGTGCCGCCACAGTGGCACACACAGGGGACGAGGACACGTGCCACCACAGTGACACACACAGGGGACGAGGACACGTGCCACCACCGTGACACACACAGGGGACGAGGACACCACAGTGACACACACAGGGGACGAGGACATGTGCCACCACAGTGACACACATAGGGGATGAGGACACCACAGTGACACACACAGGGGACGAGGACACGTGCCACCACAGTGACACACACAGGGGACGAGGACACGTGCCGCCACAGTGACACACACAGGATGAGGACACGTGCCACCACAGTGACACACACAGGGGACGAGGACACCACAGTGACACACACAGGGGACGAGGACATGTGCCACCACAGTGACACACACAGGGGACGAGGACATGTGCCACCACCGTGACACACACAGGGGATGAGGACACCACAGTGACACACACAGGGACGAGGACACGTGCCACCACCGTGACACACACAGGGGACGAGGGACACCACAGTGACACACACAGGGGACGAGGACATGTGCCACCACAGTGACACACATAGGGGATGAGGACACCACAGTGACACACACAGGGGACGAGGACACGTGCCACCACAGTGACACACACAGGGGACGAGGACACGTGCCGCCACAGTGACACACACAGGATGAGGACACGTGCCACCACAGTGACACACACAGGGGACGAGGACACCACAGTGACACACACAGGGGACGAGGACATGTGCCACCACAGTGACACACACAGGGGACGAGGACATGGTGCCACCACCGTGACACACACAGGGGATGAGGACACCACAGTGACACACACAGGACGAGGACACCACAGTGACACACACAGGGGACGAGGACACCACAGTGACACACACAGGCGACGAGGACATGTGCCACCACAGTGACACACACAGGGGACGAGGACATGTGCCACCACAGTGACACACACAGGGGACGAGGACACCACAGTGACACACACAGGACGAGGACACCACAGTGACACACACAGGATGAGGACACCACAGTGACACACACAGGGGATGAGGACACGTGCCGCCACAGTGACACACACAGGGGACGAGGACACCACAGTGACACACACAGGGGACGAGGACACCACAGTGACACACACAGGGGACGAGGACACCACAGTGACACACACAGGGGACGAGGACATGTGACACCACAGTGACACACACAGGGGACGAGGACACGTGCCGCCACAGTGGCACACACAGGGGACGAGGACACGTGCCACCACAGTGACACACACAGGGGACGAGGACACGTGCCACCACCGTGACACACACAGGGGACGAGGACACCACAGTGACACACACAGGGGACGAGGACACCACAGTGACACACACAGGACGAGGACACCACAGTGACACACACAGGGGACGAGGACACCACAGTGACACACACAGGGGACGAGGACATGTGACACCACAGTGACACACATAGGGGATGAGGACACCACAGTGACACACACAGGGGACGAGGACACGTGCCACCACAGTGACACACACAGGGGACGAGGACACCACAGTGCCACACACAGGGGACGAGGACACCACAGTGACACACACAGGATGAGGACACCACAGTGACACACACAGGATGAGGACACGTGCCACCACGGTGACACACACAGGGGACGAGGACACCACAGTGACACACACAGGGGACGAGGACACGTGCCGCCACAGTGACACACACAGGGGACGAGGACACGTGCCGCCACAGTGACACACACAGGGGACGAGGACACCACAGTGACACACACAGGATGAGGACACCACAGTGACACACACAGGGGATGAGGACACCACAGTGACACACAGAGGGGACGAGGACACGTGCCACCACAGTGACACACACAGGGGATGAGGACACGTGCCGCCACAGTGACACACACAGGGGATGAGGACACCACAGTGACACACACAGGATGAGGACATGTGCCACCACAGTGCCACACACAGGGGACGAGGACACGTGCCGCCACAGTGACACACACAGGGGATGAGGACACGTGCCGCCACAGTGACACACACAGGGGATGAGGACACCACAGTGACACACACAGGATGAGGACATGTGCCACCACAGTGACACACACAGGGGACATGGACACCACAGTGACACACACAGGATGAGGACACGTGCCGCCACAGTGACACACACAGGGGATGAGGACACCACAGTGACACACACAGGACGAGGACACGTGCCGCCACAGTGACACACACAGGGGACGAGGACACCACAGTGACACACACAGGGGATGAGGACACGTGCCACCACAGTGACACACACAGGGGACGAGGACACCACAGTGACACACACAGGGGATGAGGACACCACAGTGACACACACAGGACGAGGACACGTGCCGCCACAGTGACACACACAGGATGAGGACACCACAGTGACACACACAGGGGATGAGGACACCACAGTGACACACACAGGATGAGGACACCACAGTGACACACACAGGATGAGGACACCACAGTGACACACACAGGGATGAGGACACATGCCGCCACAGTGACACACACAGGGGATGAGGACACCACAGTGACACACACAGGGGACGAGGACACCACAGTGACACACACAGGGGATGAGGACACCACAGTGACACACACAGGGGACGAGGACACCACAGTGACACACACAGGGGATGAGGACACATGCCGCCACAGTGACACACACAGGGGACGAGGACACCACAGTGACACACACAGGGGATGAGGACACCACAGTGACACACACAGGACGAGGACACGTGCCGCCACAGTGACACACACAGGATGAGGACACCACAGTGACACACACAGGGGACGAGGACACCACAGTGACACACACAGGGGATGAGGACACGTGCCACCACAGTGACACACACAGGGGACGAGGACACCACAGTGACACACACAGGGGATGAGGACACCACAGTGACACACACAGGACGAGGACACGTGCCGCCACAGTGACACACACAGGATGAGGACACCACAGTGACACACACAGGGGACGAGGACACCACAGTGACACACACAGGGGATGAGGACACCACAGTGACACACACAGGGGACGAGGACACCACAGTGACACACACAGGGGATGAGGACACGTGCTACCACAGTGACACACACAGGGGACGAGGACACGTGCCACCACGGTGACGGACAGAAGTGGCCTCTGTGCCTTGACCTTGGGCTTCCCTTCCCCCGAGCTGTGTGCCGCGCCACGCCGAGGCTGGAGGTCTCCGTCCACGTTGTTCCACTCTGATCAGGTGAACTAGCGAGAGGGAGGGGGGGAGGGGAGGGGGAGGGGAGGGGAGAGGAGAGGAGAGGGGAGGGGAGGGGAGGAGATCCACGGAGAGGAGAGGAGAGTCGCACACACCGAGGAGCCGGAGCCCCGAGCCGCACAGCCACTCTCCCTCCTTTCGAGGCGCAGCGGGCCATGGGGGCGCTGGTCGCTGGTGTTCTCGCCCAGACGAAGCCGGTTCTGACGGGAGAAGGCTGGACGAGGGCCCCGCCTGCCTCCCCCGCTGCGGCCCCAGCCCATCGGCCCGCGCGGCTTCCTGGGCACGGACGGGCTGACCGCGTGGCCCTGGGGCAGCATGCAGGGTAACACAGACACGCCTGCCAGGGGCTGCCCGCAGGAGCCATTCCCGCAGGGGAGAACGGGGGACCCCATCCCCCACTCGGAGGGCAGGACGCCATCGCTTCCACGAGAGCCGCCGCCTTCCCGGTGGCCAGGCCGGGACCTGCGCCATTCCCGCCCGTCATGGACGCAAGTTGGGAAAGCTCAGGGCCCGTGTTACACCACGTGTGTCGACGTGGACTGTGACCCACGGTGGGCAGCAGTGCCCCTTCCAGGCTGGGGCTGGAAAAGAGAAATGTGCTAATTTGGATTGCTCTGTTATTTACCCAAGTGCCTTTCTGTACACCCTCTTCCTCTGTCCAGAGGGCACTGCTGGTTCAGTCAGGGAGACCCTCAGTCCTCAGGGCCCATCCGCCACCGTCACTGAGATCCCACCGTCCTCAGGGCCCGGCCTCCACCGTCACTGAGACCCCACCGTCCTCAGGGCCCGTCCACCATTGTCACTGAGACCCCACCGTCCTCAGGGCCCGGCCTCCACCGTCACTGAGACCCCACCGTCCTCAGGGCCCGGCCTCCACCGTCACTGAGACCCCACCGTCCTCAGGGCCCATCCGCCACCGTCACTGAGACCCCACCGTCCTCAGGGCCCGCCTCCACCGTCACTGAGACCCCACCGTCCTCAGGGCCCGGCCTCCATCATCACTGAGACCCCACCGTCCTCAGGGCCCATCCGCCATCACTGAGACCCCACCGTCCTCAGGGCCCGGCCTCACCGTCACTGAGACCCCACCATCCTCAGGGCCTGGCCTCCACCGTCACTGAGACCCCACCGTCCTCAGGGCCCGGCCCTCCACCGTCACTGAGACCCCACCATCCTCAGGGCCTGGCCTCCACCGTCACTGAGACCCCACCGTCCTCAGGGCCCGGCCTCCACCATCACTGAGACCCCACCGTCCTCAGGGCCCGGCCTCCATTGTCACTGAGACCCCCACCGTCCTCAGGGCCCGGCCTCCACCGTCACTGAGACCCCACCGTCCTCAGGGCCCGGCCTCCACCGTCACTGAGACCCCACCGTCCTCAGGGCCTGGCCGCCACCGTCACTGAGACCCCCACCGTCCTCAGGGCCCGGCCTCCATCATCACTGAGCTCCCACCGTCCTCAGGGCCCATCCGCCACCGTCACTGAGACCCCACCGTCCTCAGGGCCCGGCCTCCACCGTCACTGAGACCCCACCGTCCTCAGGGCCCGGCCTCCACCGTCACTGAGACCCCACCGTCCTCAGGGCCCGGCCTCCATCATCACTGAGACCCCACCGTCCTCAGGGCCCGGCCTCCACCGTCACTGAGACCCCACCGTCCTCAGGGCCCGGCCTCCACCGTCACTGAGATCCCACCGTCCTCAGGGCCTGGCCGCCACCGTCACTGAGACCTCACCGTCCTCAGGGCCCATCCGCCATCGTCACTACAACCTCACCGTCCTCAGGGCCCGGCCTCCACCGTCACTACAGCCTCACCGTCCTCAGGGGCCCGGCCTCCACCGTCACTGAGACCCCACCGTCCTCAGGGCCCGGCCTCCACCGTCACTGAGACCCCACCGTCCTCAGGGCCCATCCGCCATCACTGAGACCCCACCGTCCTCAGGGCCCAGCCTCCACCGTCACTGAGACCCCACCGTCCTCAGGGCCCGGCCTCCACCGTCACTGAGACCCCACCGTCCTCAGGGCCCATCCACCATCGTCACTGAGACCCCCACCGTCCTCAGGGCCCGGCCCTCCACCGTCACTGAGACCCCACCATCCTCAGGGCCTGGCCTCCATCGTCACTGAGACCCCACCGTCCTCAGGGCCCGGCCTCCACCGTCACTGAGACCCCACCATCCTCAGGGCCCGGCCTCCTCCCTGTGGTCCTGGAAAGAGGGTGGAAAGTCCCACCTTCACGGTGAGAGGCCCCGTGCAGAGGGTGGCGCTCCCCCCGGCCCCCCGTGCCCGCTGCCACACTCCCAGGAGTCAGCCCGGCTCCCGATGGGGCTGTGTGGGCCTGTGGGCTTGGGCAGCACCAGAGCCAGTGGCAGGAGACACTGCAGGCCGCGTACGCCGCCCACGGGCGCCGAGCAGACGGGCAGGGCAGTCCCGACGCTTCCCGGAGCGTCCGGAGCCAGCTGGCCCGATCTGAGCACGCGCTCTCCTCGTCCCGCCGCTCCTCCTGCCTTCCACCCAGGGCCCCCGCTCCCGCCTCCCCCCTTCCGCTGCAACTGGCTGGGCGCCCAGGGCGACCCCACGGCCCCCGGCGTCGCCTCGGAACAGAGGGCCGGGCTGGGAAACCTTCCCTCCGCCCGTGGGAAGCCGGGGAGCCCCAGTCCACGCGCCCCGTTCCCTGGCAGTGAGGTGCCGGGGCCCGCCCGGCGCCCCACCCTCCACGCCCTCTCCACCCCATCTTGGGGTCCTGGTTTCTTCCTGGAGACGCCCCGGCTGCCGTAGCCTCCCGGGCTCACCCCTCCGTCGGGCTGACGTCATCAGAAAAGTCTCGTTCCGTGTTTGAAAATTCGCTATTTGCCGTAGCAGGGGCGGGACAGAGATTTCTGCGAACGGCACACATAAATAATGAAAACTAAAAATAGAGCGGGTTCTCCTGTCGGCAAAGTAATAGTTTAATTGTACACAGTTACACTTACATTAAAACCTGCACACCTGGCAAGCTTTATCGGGGAACAGGGACTTTTAAATGTGCCCGTGTTTCTACACAAGGAACGCGGGTCAATTGCAAAAGGGATAACCATAATGATTAAATCATTAAAATTTTGTCTATGCTTCACAGAGCATAGAGAAAATTAACTTCCCACCAACCTCATTTTTCTGCTGAACATGAAATAATGATTTTCTGCCAGTATAATTACAAAGCTAACATCTGATAGAGTCAGCATCCAGGGGGGATTATCGCATGCATGAGTATTAGACCTCATTACCAGCCTGACTGCAAAATTATTACATCTTGTAATTGGAGGGTGAGATTTATATACAGATTGGCCGGGTTTCTGTAAGATTGTAATTACAAGCTTTGTTGGTTTGCTACTTATCACTCCGTGCAGGAGGAGGCAAAAACAAGCAGAGGGAAGACCATTTCATTAAGCTGTAACCCCATCAAGGGAGGGGCGCTGTAACGTCCCTGTATTTATTAGGCCAAACAGAGCTGTTTGCAGAAGGGGGCCCATTTATTACCGCCTGACAAATGGGATTTCATTTATTTAACCTCGGTGATCTATTTCAGTAAAACGTACAAACGAGCCATCCATTTTATGATTCCGGAGTCAACGCTCAATTATCTAAAGGCTAAGTGAGTGTTAAAGTGGCCATCTGCTGGGGTGAATTCATTGATTTAATTTGCTCCTTGTTGCTGAATGGTTCCGGGTGGGCGGGGAGGTGAGGCTGAGCCAATGCCGGATGCTGGGTCCTGGCGCCGCCTCCAGAGAGAGAGAGAGAGAGAGAGAGAGAGAGAGAGCGGAGAGGGTGTGTGTGTGTGTGTGCGTGTGCATGCGCACACCGTTTAATCCTTCACACAATGGAAGGCGGCGATCAATAGCAGCTTAAATTTTATGAGACAAGGAGTTAAGTTGTTCAGCCCAAGCCGGGGCACCTTTGCTCCCCCATAACAAGTCATCTCCGCGGTGGAATTAATATTGACAGGCTGGCTTCTTGGTGGCTCATTGGAGGGCGCCCGGGCCAATTGGCGGCTGGCGGTAATAGAGCTGTTATTAGACTTCATTACCGGGCCGTGGAGGGACGGCGGCCCGGCCACCGCCGGAAGGGGACAGGGCCTGCCCTCGCCATCCGTCAGCCCTCGTTGCACGCTGACGTTTCTTTAATTCTTGTACAAGAGCAAATAAATAAGCGAGTAAGTGAGGACACGGAGGATGCATTGTGGGATTTCAGGGCTCGGCCTCGGGGGGCGCGGGGAGGGGGCGCGGGGAGGGGAGGGGGGCCGTGGGGAGGGGGTGCGGGCAGGGGGCGCGGGGAGGGGGCGCGGCCGGCCTCGGCCACTGGGCCACGGGGCGGAGCCCGGAGCCCTGGAGACACACCCGCGAGGACTCCATCACCACCGGGACCACACCGCGCCCCACGCCGGCCCGCCCGCCCACCCGGCCAGACCCTCCCTGCAGCCCTGTGGAGGGAGCGGCCAGCGGGAACCGGGCATCCCTGGGCCGGAAGCCGGGAGCGGGCGAGGGGTCTGCACTCGCCACTGCCCGCCCTGCCTCCCGGCCTCCCCCCGCCTTGCCTCCCGGCCCTCCCGGCCTCCCCCCGCCCTGCCTCCTGGCCTCCCCCCCCCCCCCCGCCCTTCCTCCCGGCCTCCCCCCCGCCCTGCCTCCCGGCCTCCCCCCGCCCTGCCTCCCGGCCTCCCCCCGCCCTGCCTCCTGGCCTCCCCCCCCCCCGCCCTTCCTCCCGGCCTCCCCCCGCCCTGCTCCCGGCCTCCCCCCCACCCCCCCCCCCGCCTCCCGGCCTCCCCCCGCCCTGCCTCCCGGCCTCCCCCCCACCCTGCCTCCCGGCCTCCCGGCCTCCCCCCGCCCTGCCTCCCGGCCTCCCCCCGCCCCGCCTCCCGGCCTCCCGGCCTCCCCCCGCCGCCCTGCCTCCCGGCCTGCCGGCCTCCCCCCGCCTCCCGGCCTCCCCCCGCCCCCACCTCCTGGCCTCCCCCCGCCCTGCCTCCCGGCCTCCCCCCGCCCCGCCTCCCGGCCTCCCGGCCTCCCCCCGCCGCCCTGCCTCCCGGCCTGCCGGCCTCCCCCCGCCTCCCGGCCTCCCCCCCGCCCTGCCTCCCGGCCTCCCCCCACCCTGCCTCCCGGCCTCCCGGCCTCCCCCCGCCCTGCCTCCCGGCCTCCCCCCGCCCCGCCTCCCGGCCTCCCGGCCTCCCCCCGCCGCCCTGCCTCCCGGCCTGCCGGCCTCCCCCCGCCTCCTGGCCTCCCCCCCCCGCCCCGCCTCCCGGCCTCCCCCCGCCCTGCCTCCCCCGCCCCGCCTCCCGGCCTCCCCCCGCCCTGCCTCCCGGCCTCCCGGCCTCCCCCGGCCCCGCCTCCCAGCCTCCCCCCCGCCCTGCCTCCCGGCCTCCCCCCCCCCCCGCCCTGCCTCCCGGCCTCCCCCCGCCCTGCCTCTGTGGCTGCTCTTCCTGCAGTCAGGGTGCTCCGTGGAGGGGGGCTGATTGCCAGCCCTCCAAGTACCCCTAGTTAGGGAACCTAGAATGTTCCCGGCCCACCCTCCTCCAGGGTCATACCCAGCAGAGAGGGAGACGTTTTGCCCCGTGACTGCCTAAGGCTTCCTGGGGGAAAACAATCTCACACGGGGATGTAAACGCGAAGCAGCATGTTAATGTCATTTGGAATAAGATTAACCAAACCCAAAAGGAAATCTCCATTCTGGAAAGCCTGGGACGTGTGGGTGCACTCCGGAGACGCGGGGCCCGACGACGCGTTCCAGTGACCCAGGCCGCTCCCGGGAGGCCGGGGAGAGCTTCCCCACGTCGCCTCCGAGGTGAGCTCACGACGGGCGGGAAGAGGGCTGCACTGGCCCTTCGCGTCGCGGCCTCTGACCCACGAAGAAGGCAGCCTCGGGCCGTTCAGGGCTCGTGGCCCAGTGCCCTAAAGGGTGAGGACTCGGTGCACAGACATGTGAGCGTGGTACACACTCAACAGGCCGGTGCACACTCAGACGAGGCTTTCCGAAGGAGGCGGAGGGATTGCTGGCATCGGGAAGGCAGGCCTCACTCCTTCGGACAACGACGCAAGGATAATAAAAGTAACCTTTGTTTTCAAAACGGCAAAGGGTGCGCTGTCACCCCTTCTCGTGGATGAGTCCTCTCGCTGGAGACCGTTGAGGAATTTCTCTCATTTCCTTCGACATCAAGTTGTGCTGCCGATGAAGGCTTGCCACTTACGAAGACTTTCTCCTCACGGACAGCTTGCTTTCTCATCTTCTTAGTATTCTGTGAGGACCATACCTGTCAACTTCAACAATATCATGTTTACATTTATAGTTCATGTTTCTGTGCTTTATTTAAGAAATCTTCGTGAAGCAAAAAGGTTCAAGTGTTGTTTTCTTCTTCTAAGAGTTTTGCCACTTTACTTCTAGGTGTGCATGTTGGCTTCAGGGTATCTAATGAGCGGTCTTGGTTTTTGCGTATGGATGTCTAAATTTCCCACATTGGGTGAAAATCCATTCTTCTCCCACAAGCTACCTTGCTAACTGGTTAAAAATAAAGTTATGTATGTGTGGGCCAAGGGAGGAGGAGGAGGAGGAAGTGGTGGCGGTAGAGGAGGAAGAGGGGGAGGAGGTGGAGGAGGAGGAGGAGGAGGAGAAGGAGGAGGAAGAGGAAGAGGAGAGGAGGAGGAAGTGGTGGTGGTAGAGGAGGAGGATGAAGAGGAGGAAGGAGAGGAGGAAGAGGAGGAAGAGGAGAAGGAGGAAGTGGTAATGATAGAGGAGGAGGAGGAGGAGGAGGAGGAGGAGGAGGAGGAAGTGGTGATGATAGAGGAGGAGAAGGAGGAGGAGGAAGAAGAAGAGGAGTAGGAAGTGGTGGTGGTAGAGGAGGAGGAGGAGGAGGAGAAGGAGGAGGAAGGGGAGGAAGAAGAGGAGGAGGAAGTGGTGGTAGTAGAGGAGGAGGAAGTGGTGATGATAGAGGAGGAGGAGGAGGAGGAGGAAGAGGAGGAAGAGGAGGAGGAAGTGGTGGTGGTAGAGGAGGAGGAGGAGGAAGGGGAGGAGGAGAAGGAGGAGGAAGGGGAGGAAGAAGAGGAGGAGGAAGTGGTGGTGGTAGAGGAGGAGGAAGTGGTGGTGGTAGAGGAGGAGGAGGAGGAAGGCCTTGCTGGGCCCTGGAGGCTCACACCTGTCATCCTAGCTACTCAGGAGGCTGAGATCTGAGGATCATAGTTTAAAGCCAGGCCAGGCAGGAAAGTCCCATGAAACTCTCATCTCCAATAGCCACCAAAACTCTGGAAGTGGAACTGTGACTCAAGTGGTAGAGCATCAGCCTTGAGCAAAAAAAGCTCAAGGACAGTGCTCAGGCCCTGAGTTCAGACCCCAAGACTGGCATTTTTAAAAAGTGTGCTTTCGGTCTCTGCTACTGGGAGATGCCTGCGGTATAAAATACTTCCAGATAGGAAACAAGCTACCCTTCCCAACACCTTGCCGTCAAACTGGTGATGCAAATAGGACCAAGTTACTAACATAAGCACGGTGATTTTTGGTGAAACGTCATAGGCCCCGTTTCTGTCCCCAGGTAACGTGTCTGCCTTCGCTCGGTCTGAGCTGAGTGTTGAAATGTGAGCGTGTGTTCACTCACCATTCCTGATTCCGTTGATGACTGTATGTTCAAAAGGTCTTAGCTGTGTACTGGAGCGGGAATCATTGCACAGTGGAGCTTCAAGGCCTGGGGCAGGCTGTCCCTGTGGACCCCGAGGCCTGGCTGTCCCTGTGGGCCCCGAGGCCTGGGGCAGGCTGTCCCTGTGGACCCCGAGGCCTGGCTGTCCCTGTGGGCCCCGAGGCCTGGCTGTCCCTGTGGGCCCCGAGGCCTGGCTGTCCCTGTGGACCCCGAGGCCTGGCTGTCCCTGTGGGCCCCGAGGCCTGGCTGTCCCTGTGGGCCCCGAGGCCTGGCTGTCCCTGTGGACCCCGAGGCCTGGGGCAGGGCTGTCCCTGTGGACCCCGAGGCCTGGCTGTCCCTGTGGACCCCGAGGCCTGGGGCAGGCTGTCCCTGTGGACCCCGAGGCCTGGCTGTCCCCTGTGGACCCCGAGGCCTGGCTGTCCCTGTGGACCCCGAGGCCTGGCTGTCCCTGTGGGCCCCGAGGCCTGGCTGTCCCTGTGGGCCCCGAGGCCTGGCTGTCCCTGTGGACCCCGAGGCCTGGCTGTCCCTATGGACCCCGAGGCCTGGCTGTCCCTGTGGACCCCGAGGCCTGGCTGTCCCTGTGGGCCCCGAGGCCTGGGGCAGGCTGTCCTGGTGTCTTGGAGCGGTGCAGAAGGGGTGGTGTGGGCTCCATGTCTGACCGTCTTGGAGCCGGGGTCTGAGGCCCGAGGGCCTGCATGCTACCCGTTCCTGGCAGCACAGCAAAACTGACAGCCTCTCTGGGCTCCACTTCCTGGCCTGCAAAACAGATGACACCTGCTGGTAGGGTTCTCCAGAGAACAAGGAGAGAGCCCCACACGAATGCTGAACACGTGCCCCGAGGGCAGAACCCCCAGACTTCAGGGGACACTCCAGTCCACATCAAGGGTGAACGCAGGAGAAATGCTAAGCTACCCAGCAGCTGGCCACCACCGCAGGGAGCGGTCCTTCCTGTCCTTCATGTAGATGACCACCGCAGGGAGGGGTCCTTCCTGTCCACCGTGTCGATGACCACCTCAGCGAGGGGTCCTTCCTGTCCACCGTGTCGATGACCACCGCAGGGAGGGGTCCTTCCTGTCCACCGTGTAGATGACCACCGCAGGGAGGGGTCCTTCCTGTCCACCGTGTAGATGACCACCGCAGGGAGGGGTCCTTCCTGTCCACCGTGTCGATGACCACCTCAGGGAGGGGTCCTTCCTGTCCACCGTGTAGATGACCACCACAGGGAGGGGTCCTTCCTGTCCAGTGTGTTGGTGACCACTGCAAGGAGGGGTCCTTCCTGTCCAGTGTGTTGGTGACCACCGCAGGGAGGGTCCTTCCTGTCCACCGTGTAGATGACCACCGCAGGGAGGGGTCCTTCCTGTCCACCGTGTAGATGACCACCGCAGGGAGGGGTCCTTCCTGTCCACCGTGTAGATGACCACCGCAGGGAGGGGTCCTTCCTGTCCACCGTGGTAGATGACCACCGCAGGGAGGGGTCCTTCCTGTCCAGTGTGTAGATGACCACCGCAGGGAGGAGACCTTCCTGTCCACCGTGTAGATGACCACCGCAGGGAGGAGACCTTCCTGTCCAGTGTGTAGATGACCACCGCAGGGAGGGGTCCTTCCTGTCCCACCGTGTAGATGACCACCGCAGGGAGGGGTCCTTCCTGTCCAGTGTGTAGATGACCACCGCAGGGGAGGGTCCTTCCTGTCCACCGTGTAGATGACCACCGCAGGGAGCGGTCTTCCTGTCCAGTGTGTAGATGACCACCGCAGGGAGGGGTCCTTCCTGTCCAGTGTGTTGGTGACCACTGCAGGGAGGGGTCCCTCCCTGTCCCATGTGTTGGTGACCTCTGCGGGAAGGGGTCATCTCTCTCTGAAGCTTCCAATTTGTCCGGCCCTGTGCCCTGCCCTCCGGAGCCGCCCGAGGTGGCCCTCCCCTCCGCTGAGGGACTGCCTCTGCCGACCCACAGGAGTGGCCACACGAGGGAGGCCCACGATGTTCCACTGCAGAAATGTGCGGGGCTTCCCGGAAGCGGATAGACCTGGGTCCTGTCACAACGCCTCCCGAGTGATCTGGGTGCGGGACGGCGGCTCCCGCTCCTCCCTGCCGTCTCTGCGTGGACCTGCTGGGAGACTGGCTTTCTCCAGGGAGCCCGGGGCGGGGTCCGCGGCCAGAGGCCCCGCAGGGCCGGCGCTCGTGGCTGTGACGCGGCGTGGGCCCGGGCACCCGGCTGGTGGTATTTAGCTCTGTCCACACTGCCTGGGTGACACGGAGCTCACGTCCCTCCTCTCTCAGGTCCCCCCCCCCATCACAGGGGAGTCCAGCCTCCCCCAGGGGACACGGGCCCCCGGGGACACAGAGCGTCCTCCCAGAGCCCGACCCGGCCAGCCCTGGCTGACCCGAAGCGAGAGCGCAGGAGTCCCGCCACCCGCGGCTCACCGCGGTGACGGAGACGTGACGGTGTCCAAACACACCGCGGGGCGCGGGGAGACGCCGCGAGGCCAACAGAGAGGGCGCGGCCATGGCCCCCACAGGCCGGGGCCCCCGCTGCCTCTCGGGGAGCGCACAACCAGGCCCGGCTGTAGTGAAGGCGTGTGAGTGGCGCCGCCGCTCACAGAAGGACGAAGCCCGGAGACGTTGACCTGAGACCGCACGGATGCCGGCGGGGCGCACGAGCTCCTGGGCCACTGCGAGCGGCGCTGGCCACGCCCACGGGCCCCACGGGCTTCCGTCTGCCCCGCACCAGCCACGCACGCGCTGCCGGACAACAGCAACGCCAGCCAAGCCCGGCCAGCTTCCTCTCCTCCCGCTCCCACCTTCCCCTGCGCTGCTCGGTGCCCAGAGCCGCCCTGCTGTGCACCCCACCGCAGCCTGAGGGCCCCTGACCAACAGCCCCGGAGAGGCAGCGCTGGGTCCACCTGTGAACCGTGAAGAGGGGAGCCCAAGAAACGGAGAGAGGGGAGAGACAGAGAGAAAGGGAGGGACAGAGACAGAGGGAGGGGACCGAGAGAGAGGGAGGGACAGAGAGACAGAGACAGAGGGAGGGACAAAGACAGAGACAGAGACAGAGGAAGAGAGAGGGGACCGAGAGAGAGGGAGAGACAGAGACAGAGAGAAAGGAGACAGAGAGAGAGGGAGAGACAGAGACAGAGAGAAAGGGAGACAGAGAGAGAGGGAGGGGACAGAGACAGAGAGAAAGGGAGACAGAGAGAGGGAGAGACAGAGACAGAGAGAAAGGGAGACAGAGAGAGAGGGAGGGACAGAAGCCATCTGGGACCCTGTGTGTGTGTGTGGCCCTATGCCTCAGTCACCCACGCCCCCTTCCAGGAGAGGGCCATCCTAGGTCCCCTGAGTAACGGAGAGCACCCCTAGGAGCAGCACCCCAAGCTCAGGTGGGCTCGGCTCTGCCCCACAGCGAGGGCGATGTCCGTTTCCCCAGCCCTGGCTCTGCCAGCCCCCGGGGCCTACAGCATGGGTGACCGCCTCCAATGGCCTGCTGTGGGGGAGCCGGGGCTTCTCTGCCTCTGCGATCTTCCGCCTGATACGCGGGCTATAGGGCTGATGGATTGTGATGGTCTGGTGGCCCTCCGGTGCCCCCCCACCCCCACCACCGCCCGCAGAGTCAATCATGGTCTGAGAGGTGAATTGCTGTAACAGGGGTGCATCTTCAAACAAGGGTAATAGAACAGCTCGGGGTCCGCTTGGAGGCAAACCGGCACAGACCTTCCCGGCTGGGGTATCAGCCACGCGAGCCTCATAAATTGTCTGCGAGGTCTCGGGAGATGGGGCCCTGGCTTTATAGCGACAGCCGGCACTCTGTCACACGGACATGAGCGCCAGAGGACGAGGACACAGCACCTCTTTGGAGTCACCCACTGGAGATGGCGGCAAAGGCTCAACCCCGACGCAGGGGGGCTGGGAAGCACAGAACCGGAGCGGGTTGCGGGGCTGTGCGATCCGTCAGCTCACCTGTGCAGGCCCGGGGGAAATCCACATCGATTTTCTCACAGGCCAGCACGCAGATTTGTCAGACAAAAGAATAGAGATGTCAACCTGAGAGCCACCGCCTGCCACCCGGGCAGCTGGGCAGCCCAGAGCCAGCCTGGGGGTCACCAGGAGCAGATACAGCTCAGACAGGGGCCTGGTCCAGGCTGTGTCCCAGGGAGCACCCGAGGTCCTGCAGACAGACACGCGAGCCTCTCGGGGATGAGCCGTGTGATTAATTTCTCACCTGAGCACATCCAGAGAGAGGGAGAGGGGGAGGGGGAGGGAGGGAGAGTCAGAGAGAGAGAGAACGCAAGGCTTCCTGGCCACCTGCCCCTGGAGAAGCTTCGTGAGATGTCCCTGCTTCTGGGGCCCCCAGGAGAAGAGGGGCAGCTACCTGGAAGTTTGTTCAGTGATTTAGTGAGACTTCTTGCATCTAGGCGGCTCTATAATTCCCTTCCACCTGGTGTCATTTTGACCTGAGGGCACCGCTGGCCTCACAGTTCCGCTCTGATGGTGCCCACGCCTTCCCTTTGGACGCACGAACCCTTTTGAGAGCACTGGTGTCAGGTCTTAGATCGAATCCAGCAGTGAACCTTTCGGGTCCCTGGGCTTCTTGAGAGCCGGAAGACCCCCAGATAAGCAGCAGTTTCCAATTTCAAAGAAATCCCCACCCGACCCCCAGCTACGCGGTGACGCCGCCAGGCTCTGCCGCCAGCACACCAGAGGCGCGGGGCGTTGGAGCCGCACCTCGTGATGGCCACACGGAGCAGCCTCTCGGCGAGCCCTCCCTCCGGACAAGCCCCACCCGCTGTGGGCTCCCGAGCCCCAAGGGACAAGCTTCCCTGGAAAACTTCACCACGTCACCACCCCCTCCAAGGAGTCCTTTTTATTTCTATTTTTTTCGTCTAAGCGTTGTTCGGTTTCTGCGATCACGCTTGATCTTTCTTCTCCTCACCGTTTCCTTCCAAAGGCTCTTGCCTCTGACTCCAGATCGGAACCAGTCCTTTCCCTCCCCTGGTGCGGCCTCCGGCTCTCCCTGCCGTCCCTAGCTGAAGCCCCTTTATTCCTTCCTCTCGCCTTCTTGCTCCGGCAGGGCGCTCCCGGGGCTGCACTGTGCGGGAGTGGGAAGGAGCACACCCTATCTGGTTCCTGGGTTTAGAGAAAATGAGTCTGGGTTTCAGTGTTGGGATGTCAGGTCTGGGCTTGTCCTACCCAGCCTGTATCCCGTTGAAGTCCGTTCCTCAAACCTTTACCAAAAAAGCGATGTTGAATTTTGTCAAAGGCTTCCCGGCATCCATTCAGACGATCATTTGAATTTTTTTTTTGCCCGTTATTATGTGTTTGTGCAGTATTACATGTTTTGCTTTATGTATGTTGAGCCACCCACGCATCCCTGAAATGAGACCCATTTGGTCATAGCATTTGGTCTTAATATGCTATGAGATGTGGTAAGCGAGAACCTTCTTGAGACTGTTTCTACCTGTGTTTTATTTCAAAGGTTAGTCTATAATTCCCTTTTCAATTGTGTCCCTGTCTCATTTAGGAATGAATGTCATACTGGCTTCTAGACTAAATGTGGTCATGCTCCTTTCCTTCTCCAGTGTCATAAAGACTTTGAAGAGTGTTGGTGTTGGCTCTTTTTCAAAGGTGGGGTGGACTTCAGCCATGCATCTGCCTGGTCCCGGGCCTCCTTTGTTGGAAGACTTTATTACTACTTCAGTGTCTGTCGTGTTTGTTTATCGGTCTGTGTGGTGGTTTATATCCTCCTGGGTCACCTGGGCAGGTCCATTGCATTGAGAAACGTGTGCCAAGCATTATCTAGAAGGCTCTTCAGGTTACCTTGGTCATTTGCTAGATGTATGATTCTAGATTGAGGTGCTCTCTCAGCAATGCGCATTTATCTTCCTGCCCTGGTGAATAGTAACAGCTATCTTTGCTGATGGGGTGCGTGCGTGCGTGTGTGCGTGCGCGCGCGTGTGTTTGTGTGTGTGTGTGTTGAGTTTTGCAGTTGCTCTAAACACTTTTACTCTCTTGGATTTGATTATGATATGCCCTAGGTTTTTAAGTTTTATCTTATTTTCTGCTTGAATAGCATTGGACTTTTGGGGTCTGTGGGTTTATAATGATTGTCAAATTTGGAGACATTTTCAGTCATTGCTTTTTCTGACTCTTTTATCTGCCGTCACTTTTAGGGTATCAGTTGCACATGTGTTAAACAATGCCCTTGCTCAGCATGGGAAGCGGCGCTGCGCTGAGATTTCTCTCGTCTCTCCTCTTTGGGAACTTTAATCTGGAGTCTGGGGCGGGGTTTGCTTGATCTTTTCTATCCATTCCTTGCAGTGTGTATTTTTGCTTCGGATGCTGCGTTTCTCCTCCCCAGGATTCCCCCCTGCAGTGCTTCCTGTTCATCTTCTCCTGGTCCCCAGGATTTCCCCCTGCAGTGCTTCCTGTTCATCTTCTCCTGGTCCCCAGGATTTCCCCTGCAGTGCTTCCTGTTCATCTTCTCCTGGTACTCGCGTGTTCCTGAAGTCCTGCGGCTGGGAGCCGCCCATCACCTAGCGCCCTGGCTGGCCTCACCCGGCCACGGGCCGCACCTTCTGCCTCCTCAGCATCGGTGGCCCTGCCCCAGGGACGGGCCGCGGGGCACTGGGGACGCCCAAGTCCTGCGGGCTTTCTGTGAAGCACGCTTGCAGTTCCAGTGCCGATGATGCCGCGATCCTGTTGCCCACGAGGGTGCTTGCCGGCGGGGATGTCCTCGGAAGCATCCTAGAGCGGTTCTAGAGTTTTCCGCCCTCTGAGCACAGAGCGGACTGGCGTTCCCCGGGCGGCCTCGGGGGCCTCAGGTGCGCGTCCTGCGCACACGAGCGCCCTGCACGGCAGCGTGGACGGCGGACTGCTCAGGGCCCCGCGCTCTGCGCCTTACTCAACTTACATCCATCTTGGCTGTTCTGTTCGCTCTGTCTCACGCCGCTCCGTGGCGCAGTGCTCGGCTCTGTGCTCCGCAGATTCAAGGCGACCCCGTGCTCTTCTGAACTATGTTCTGACTTCAACACCGCTGCACCTCCAGCCACATCCACGACTCTGAAGATTCTCTCTCTCCCTCCCCTTCCTCTCCTCTTCCTTCTCCTCCCTCCTCCTCCTCTCCTCCTCCTCCTACTCCCCCCCCCCCCCCTCTCCTCCTCTCCTCCTCCTCACCTTCCTCCCCCTCCCTCCTCTCTCCTCTCTCCTCCTTCCTCCCTTTCCTTTCTCCTCCCTCTCCTCCTCCTCCCCCTCCTCCTTCCCCTCCTTCCCCTCCTCCTCTGCTCCTCCTCTGCCTCCTCCCCCTCCGCCTCCTCCCCGTCCTCCCCCTCCTTCCTCTCCCTCCTCCTGCTCTCAATCGCTCTCCACTGCCCTCAGGTTCTTGGGGTCTGTCATGTTCTCGCAGGCTCGCGCTGGCTCCCGGGGAAGGGGTGACCTGAGGCGAGGCACCCCACCCCGCTCCTGGGGTCCAGGTCAGTCGTGCGTGCTTCTCTCCTTCAACGCTGCTCACTGCTCACCAGATGTGTGCCCGGTGCCTGTGAAGAGAAGCGGCCGCTGCAAGGACGGCAGCCGACTCGCACACGCCGCAGACAGACAGGGTCAGGCCTCCTGCGGGGCCTTCACCACCCACGCCTCCGGGCCTGGCCACGCCCGCGCACTGGGACACCAGGGGCTGGAAGCTCTCTCCCCTCCCCTCCCCTCCCCTCCCCCCTCTGCTGCCCCTTCCTCTTCCCCTTCCCCACCCTTCCCTTCTTCAAGGACACGGCGGGACGGGCCGCCTTGGATGCCGCCTTCCCTGCTTTCTTTGTCACTGCTCTTCCACAAGCAGGCCATCCACCGGCTCGTGTGAAAATCAGACACTTCGGGTGGATGTGCAACAGGGAGGCCGCGCGCGCTTATTCATTCTCAAGGCTGTGTTTAAATCTATTTTCAACACTAATCGCTTGGTTACTTACGCAAAATAACGGACGTACTGTCCTATGTAACGAATGCTTATCAAGATAAGAGAGTGGTGCAAAGATTTCACAAGCGTACGTACAATTTCCCCGTCCTGAAAGCTGAAGCCCAAAGCCCGGTGTGTGTCGATATGTTCTGTCTAATGACGGTTTTACTAAAAGAGAAGCCTTTCCAGAGTGCTAGCCTGCCTTCCACAGGCACGACACAGTGATTGTTCTTCCCTTTCCCAGGTCTCCTGCCTGACTGTGGCACATCTCTGTGAGCATTTTATTTATTTTATAGGATTATACTTTAAGACGGTTCTATTCGTGTTCTCATTTGGGTGCCGGTGTTTGAGGTTGACTCACGTCATTACGGTCTCGAATCTGCCTCTTTACCGACGCGTGCTGACACGTGGCCATGCGCCCTCCGTCTGGGCGAGCTGCTGGCCTCACCCTAAGAGTGAGCGGGGCCCCGGGGGCGAGGTCCGGAGAGGAGCCAGCGGTCCCCGGGGCCGGGAGGTCCCAACTGTCCGCAGCTCCGTCGGCAGCCTGGCCGCCTCTGTTTTCCAGAATTCCGGTGAGCTGTGAGACAACTGCGGATCCAAGCAGTGAAATGACAGCAGGTAGTTTTGGAAAGCAACCCACCCGGTCCCTTGGAATGTATTCTTCATTAGGCCCTAAATGGAGAGGGACCCGCAGGCCCAGCCCGCCTGAGCACCAGCCGCTGGCAAGGCGGGCCGGGCCCCCAGCGGGGACGTGGCCACCACCTGCGGGCCCTTTCCATGCCGCGGAAGCCTGGCCGGTGCACTCTCTCTAACGTGGAGGCTTGCACGTGGCTTGTGAGCAGGCAGGAAAGCAGGTATCCCCCAGGGGGCAGCCTGGGGCTCTGCCGGGACGGCCCGAGCCCCCCCCCCCGCCCCCCCCCGCCCCGAGGCAGAGGCACCAGCTTCTAGCAGTCTCGGCCAAGGTGCCCGGCAAAGCGGGCTTCGTGCACAGGATGCCCTGCTTGCCTTCGCTTGCCCTGGAACAACTGTTGATAAAGGAAAGGCACAAAGGCAAAACCCTGGATTTCCTACGGATGCAAATCTAATTTGTCACCGCTACCGTTCCACTCACACATCTTGTAAAGTTAAGAGAATCACCTGTCAGTTTTCCTTTTACCAGTGAGTGTGATTCTCATTAAGCCAATTAGTTTTTTTCTAAGCCAGTTTTATTTGCAGCCTGGATAATAAAATATCGTTGACATCTGAAACAGTGCGTGCGACACTACGTGAAATCTGCGGGTTTTCCTGCGCGCGAGGGGCATCTGAGAGCGGACTCTGCTGCGGACGCGCGGGGAATCTGCGGTGGAGACCGGTGAGGCGCTAGGGACGCTGGTATCTTAATGGCGTCTCTCACGAGATGATCACGTCTCACTGGTCACAAAGGCCCGTCCTTCACCTTCAGCGTGGAGCAACAGGCGTGTGTGTCGTGCGGCTGGGGGTGGGGGTGCGCTAGAACCAGCGCAGGACAGCAGGGGTGCAAGTCGGGAGCTCCGATACCCAGCACCACAGAACACAGCCACACCCAGGCCAACGTCCGTCAGAAGGGGGGAGGAGGGGGGCGGGGGAGGGGGCGGGCGGCAATGTCGGGGACACGGCAGGAGAAGGTGGAGGGGCCAGGGCGCTGTATCAGTATCAACCACAATCGAGGCCAAAGGCAGGACAAGGAAGCATTCAGCGAGCCAAAGAGGGTCTTTTAAACCAACACGCTTACCCATCCGCAGAGGAGACGCCTCTGTCATAAAAGCCTTAGTCAGCTCCCTGCAATCGGAAGGACGCGGTAAAGAATACAGGGAGGAACTTAAATCTATATCCTGCGTCAGCAGAGATAAAGACACTGCTCAGCCATTGACAGATTAAGTGGAGAAAAACCACTTTATCTGCAAAACAAAATAAATAAATTATAAATTAATCACTGTATGGAAAACCGCTTTCCCAGGACAGAAGCATTACTGTCTCTTGGAATAACCATCAAACATTGATAGGAAATAATCATGTATGAATTTCCCAGGAAACCCTGAGCAGAGGTGTGGAATAATGATTTCGTGTCGCAGTTAAGGGACAGCAAAAGAAAACTGGAAATGAATGCCAAAAATTTAAAAATGAAAACCAGTTATCCAACTTGAAGAACAAAAAGCCACATAGCTCTTCAAAGACAAAATAAAAATCCCCATTAAAGACTGGTTTGAAAAGTGAAATGGGAGGCCGGCACTGGAGCTAAGGCTGAGATAGGAAACTACCGACATTTAAATGCTCTGCCCAGCCGCTCGGGAATCTGAGACCTGAGGATCACGGTTCAAAGGCAGCCCAAGCAGGAACGTCCGTGAGACTTTTATCTCCCATGACCTACTCAGAAAAAGCCAGAAGTGCCACTGTGGCCCAAAAAGAACAAAAAGAAGCCAGGGACAGAGCCCAGGCCCAGAGTTCAAGCCCCAGGACTGGCTTTTTAAATGTTTATCCATACCCTGTAATAAGATAGATTCCTGTCATCATTGCAAAGAAATCATTCTTTTGCACCAGGACTAAACAACACATGGGGAGTTCACGACCCGAACCCTGGGATGCATCCCTTGCTTGCACAGGAGTGAGTGACAAGGAGTTCCTGTGAGCTCTGTGTTCTTTAAGCCAGTGCACAATTATCCATCACAAGAGAGGCTCACCTGACAGCCGACTTTTTAAAAATGTGCATTTAGCCTTAAAACAAACATTTAAAAAGAACAGAAAAAGTAAGGGAAGAAGTAGTTGGTTTATTAAATGAGTCAGAATTTTACAGTGCCTTAAATTGATTTTAAAAAACACATTTGCATGTTGACTTTCAGGTCAACTGGTTAAAAACTAACAGAGTAACAGATCTCTCCATCAGGTACTAGGGTATATTGTGCCTTTTAACTATCTATGTTTCCAGTTCCTCTTATTTACTTTTGCTTTCATGACTCAATCGTATGTTTTTAGCGCCGCTGGCTGCTTGATGAACTTCTGTCCTATCCGTTGGCTTTCTGCAACGGGAGCTTTTCGCCCAGTTGTGTTCTCCCTCCCTCTCCACAGCTGACCAATGAGCTTCCTGTGCTGCTTTTAATTCCCGTGCTGAGGGCTTTGTCATGAAGGTGCAGTGTTATTTCTTATTCAGTAAACTGTGGAGTGGATGTGTCGTTGAGAGGAGATGATTACACCCGCTATGTTCTTAGCCATTCCTTATCTCTCTGTATATTTTGCATTCTTATATTGTCAGGCTTGCATGTGCCTCCTACTCTACACTCACACCTCAGTGCTGTAGGCTCTGATGCTGTCCAGACTGACTACAAAGCCTAGAAGCCTCAGTGTTCCGCATTCACATCACGGGCTCTGTGTATTATTCACGGTGAGGGCATCCTAGGCTCCAGTCGTATATCCTTCTGTCGTTCCGGGGGTTTCTGGACATTTCTACTCGCCTTGCTTTGCCGCCTCGCCGGCCGACGCCATGTCCTTGAGAGGCACTCTCAAGTGGGTGACACCAGCCGCTGTCGTTGGTTTTTCTCCTGAGACCTCCGCCTGCAAACCTCTGCCCTCCGGGGTCACTGCTATCCACGCCCGCCGCCCTGCCCCGCGGTGCCTCTGGGGCCTGAGCAGTAGCCGCTTTTCTCTCAGAGCCTGGCCTCTCCGTCGTCCTCTGGACGCCCAGAGACGGGGCTGGGCACGGAGCGCGAACCACGCGGCTCTGCGCTCAGCCTGCCGGTGCACCGGGCTCTCGGCGTGAGGGATCGTCTGACGGGTGCAGGCGCCGCCGCCAGCAGCCGGGATGGTGGGAGGTGGGGTGGTCGGCACGTCCATGTGTTACCCCACCATCCTCGCGAGCCACGGCTCCCTCCGGGTGTGGACGGGGCGGGGGGCGGGGGCTGGGCGGAGGCGCCGGTCCCCAGACACGGACTGCTTAGAGCTCAGCATGCCGGCCACGCTCTGGGAGCAGAGGAAGTGCTCCAGGGAGGACCAGGCTCCGCTCCTCTCCGGGAAGGCCACGGCAGAGCCCAGAGAGCCCGCAGCGAGTCGCCACCGTGGGTCGCCTGAAAGGTGTCGTGATTTCACAGGGGCAGACTCTTGCTGGTTCCGAGCGCGTGTTCTGGGAGTTTGTTCCCTGACCCGGCTGCGTCCCCCCTCGCGGCCGGCCGGCCCGCCCGCTCCCCGGAGGACCGCGCCCAGGGGCGGGGCTCGCCCAAGAGCAGGCGCGGCTCCAGGAACAGAGCGAGGGGAGCCTGGGTTCCGGGGCGCGCTGGTGTCCGGCATCTCCGGTTCCTCGGGGCTGCAGAGCCTGGCCGTGCCTGTCCACCTGCTCGCCCCAGAGGCCCGGCCCCGGCCGGGGGCGCGGCTCATGCCCGGGGCTCCCCCACCCCGATCTTCCCCGGGTCACACACGTGCTTGGTGAGCTCCCAGGCAGCAAGGGCACCGACCCCCCCCCCACCACGGGCAACCCCCTGGGGCGGGAAGGTAGACCAAAGATAACACACCAAAAGGCAGCTCGGGGCAGGAGTGGGCAGGGCGGTGGGGGAGGGAGGGTGGGGTGGGGTGGGAGGACTGAGGCCCCCTCTGGGCCCCGGGCTCCGTCCTTCTGCACCCGGCCTCAGTCTCCCCCCACATCCGCAGGAGGGGCAGGTACCGCTCTGACTCCCAGGAGTGAGCACCAGGAAAGGGCAGCGCACCAAGATGGCTACGGATGGATGGATGGACGGACGGACGGCAGAAGCCTGGACAAACCTCCCTTCTTCCCTGCGGCCAGAGGCGCCCCCCCGCCCCAGCGGGCGCTCCCAGAGCGGGACGGCCCATCCCAGCTGCGGCTCCCATTTCGGATCCCCAAAACCTGCCTGCCACACCCCAGGTCTGAAGCAGCGCGGAGGCCCGGCGGTGCCAGCCACTCACGATGACTGAACAGTGGAGCGGCGGGGAGCGGGTTCCGGCGCTCCCGGCCCTGACGCCACCACGGGTTTGGGGGCCTGAGCCCCCCACGCCTGGAACCGTAAAGAATCGGGCAGGTGGAGTGTAGCGAGGACCAGCGAGGAAGGGACTCCGTGTTCGCCTCTGGCCCTGCCGTCCACGCCACCCAGGGCCTCCCCGGGCGTCCGGCCTCACGGGGCGTCCGCCGGGCGACGAATGCGCTTGACTTTGTTTGAGGGCGAGTCTGTGAGGTTGACATTTTAAGCAGTCAGAGCCGGGGCTCGTCTCCAGCCCGGGCACAGGAACGGCTGCGCCTCGCGGTGGCAGCCGCCCAGCCCCGGGCCTGACTTGGAGGCAGCGCTGACCTTTTAAAGCCCCTGAAAAGTGCAGGGGTTGAGGCCCCGGGAAAGCAGGCGTCAAACGCTCTTCCTCCCTAATTGATGGCGTTTAAAGATGGACGCGAGGGCTGGGACACTAATGCCAATTATCTCCGCGGAAGCTTGGGAGGAAACAGATGAAAGCCCAGCAGAAGGGCCGTGACTGGCCGCCGGGCACAGAGTCCAGAAGCCCGGGGCTCACCCAGCCGAGACGCACACTCGGGTGAGGCAGGCCGTGGAGACGCCGGGTTCCACGCACCGACTCGACACGCGCGGCGTGGCGTGGGACGCGCGGGGCCGGTGGCACGGGCCGAACGGTGTCCGAGGTGCCGCGGGCGTGGTGGGGAGGAAGAGCACCTGGCTCCGTGGCGTGGACCCCGAGACGCGGCCGCACCACGGGCCGCGGGACCCTTCCGGGTGCCAGGCTGTGGGGGGCGGGGAGGGGGTGCAGGCCCGAGTGGGAGCCCCGCACTGCGGGCGCAGACCGTGCGCGAGGCGTGGAGAGAGAAGGGCGGGTCGAGATCGCGGCCGCCCGCGGTCACGGAGGTGCGGGCCTCCCACGCGGGGCCCGCGGCTGCGTTTTAGAGACTGTGGGGCCGCATCTGGGTGAAGAGACGCGTGGATAACGTACCAAGAATTGTCTCGCGCTCCAACAGACCCGGCTCCTCCCCACGAACTCACACGGCCGCCAGGGCCCTGGCTCTCCACCCGCCGGGCGGGGCACTGTGCGCACCGGGGCTGGCGAACCCCGCGCGGGGTTACGCGCGCTCGGAGCCTCGGTGCCCTGGCTCACCAGCCGGCCCCGGCCCCGCCCCCTTGCCCGGCCCCTTGCCCCGGCCCCGCCCCCTTGCCCGGCCCCGCCCCCTTGCCCGGCCCCGCCTCCTTGCCCGGCCCCGCCCCTTGCCCGGCCCCGCCTCCTTGCCCGGCCCCGCCTCCTTGCCCGGCCCCGCCCCTTGCCGGGCCCCGCCCCCTTGCCCTGCGCCCCGCCCCCTTGCCCCGCCCCCTTCCATCCCTACCGGGAGCCTGCAGAGCCCCCCCCCCCCCCAGTGCAGGACCACGGAGGCTCGTTTCCGGTGGCGGGACAGAGCCGGAGCACCCTGAGAAGGGCCGGGCAAGGGCACGGTGCACCGCCCTCCACCCCCCCCCCCCCCCCGACGGCTCTGCTCTTCCGTGGGGGATTCCCCTCTGCAGGACTCGGAGCTGCGCTCCCGGGTACGCAGCGCCGACGGCGCCTGCGCACGCGCTACATTAGGCCGAGGCAGAAGGGGTTCCGCAGAGATCAGCCCCTCCCCCCGCCCCGTCCACCCGTCTGGGTGACCAGCGGGCCAGGGGCGGACGCGCAGGGCCAGAGCCCCGCCAGGAGGCCGAACCCTCCCAGGCCCTCCTCGGGCCCCAGGTCTGCTGACTCTGGGTCCCCTCCTTCCTCTCTGGCTTGGGGAAATGGGGACCAAGCCCGTCAGCAGCTCCTCCCTGGAGCGGGCCCTGCAGGGGGGGCAGGGGGGGCACAGAGGTGAGGGTCCCTGAAGGCAAGGCATGGCTGACGGGCTAGGACGGGAGCCCGGGTGTGGAGAGCGCTGGGCGCAGCAGGTGGAGGGCCTGGGAGCAGGAGGCGCCCCAGCCTCCGGGAGGACGTGGCCTCTTCGCGCCTCCTGGCCGGGAGGCGACTGCTGTCTGACAAATTGAAAGCCAGCCCGGTTGGGGCTCTCTCCAGGGTGCCGGAGCCCGAGGGTGGCCAGCCAGCACCCCCCCACCCGGCCCCGCCACCCACCCCAGGCCTGCGAAGAAGGGAGAGGCCTGGGTGCCCGCCTCGCGCTGGCCAAGGGAGCGGCAGGCCGCTGCCCGAAGCCTGGTCCTCGAGGATCAGCGCCTGGAGACAGGACAGGAAGAGTCCCGTTCTGGATCCTCCCTCCTCGGGGGCCCTGCAGGAAGGCCGGGGGCCGCTCCTGCCCAGACGCCGCCCCGGGCCACTGGGGGCCGCTCCTGCCCAGACGCCGCCCCGGGCCACTGGGGGCCGCTCCTGCCCAGACGCCGCCCCGGGCCACTTCAGGCATCCTGGCTACGTGGCCAAACCCCTCTCCAGCCTGCTCCTCCCCACCACCGCCGCCTCCCAGCTCCTCCCCACCACCACCACCCAGCTCCTCCCCACCACCCAGCTCCTCCCCACCACCACCCAGCTCCTCCCCACCACCCAGCTCCTCTCCACCACCCAGCTCCTCTCCACCACCACCCAGCTCCTCTTCACCACCACCCAGCTCCTCTCCACCACCCAGCTCCTCTCCCCCACCACCACCCAGCTCCTCCCCACCACCCAGCTCCTCCCCACCACCACCCAACTCCTCCCCACCACCCAGTTCCTCTCCCCCACCACCACCCAGCTCCTCCCCACCACCCAGCTCCTCCCCACCACCACCACCCAGCTCCTGTCCAGCCTGTTTGGCCAGTCAAGACCCCTGTCCATCTCTCTCCAGCCAGAGTCCAGTCCTGCCCGGCTCCCCCCCGCCCCCCGCAGTCATTGCCCTGCTCCCCCCCCCCCCCAAGCCCCAATGCCAGGGCTGGTGATGCCAGGGCCGGCGATGCCGCGGGCGGCCAGCAGAGGGCGCGGCGCCCGGATCCCGCCTGGATCCACCCTGGACACCCCCCTACCCGCGCCGGCCCTTCCCGTCCCCCCTCGCCCGGACCCAGAGCCCTGGAGCTGCAGGCGGGCTCCGGCGCGGGGCGGGCGGGGGGCTCGGGCGCGGGGCGGGGGCCTGGGGCGCGGGGCGCGGGGCTCCGGGCAGCTGCAGCGCGGCCATGTGCAAGTCAGATGCGTTTGTGCCACCTGTTGGCTCGGGTCCCGCACTGCACGCGCCGGAGCCGCTGGGCCCGGCCTGGACCAGGGCCTGGGCGGGACGGGGCTGGGGGGCGGGGAGCCCCGGCCTGGGAAAGGGGGTGCGGGGAGCCCCGGCCTGGGAAAGGGGGTGCGGGGAGCCCCGGCCTGGGAAACGGGTGCGGGGAGCCCTGGGCCTGGGCGGGACCCCTGGGGCGGGGAGCCCTGGCCCCGGCCAGGCTGTGCGGTGCGGGGTGCGGGGAGCCCTGGGCCTGGGCGGGACAGGGCGGGGTGCGGGAAGCCCCAGCCTGGGAAACAGGGTGCGGGGAGCGAGAACCGGGATCGCCTTGTCCCCTGCCTGCGAGAATCACCCCGTGGCCTTGACCCCCAAGGCCCACCTCACCTCATGGCCCGCTGTCTGTGCTCACACACAAGCACCGTCAACGCGTCGGCGAGGACTCCTGCGTGAGCAACCCCGCGTGGCTATGTTCTCAAGGCCCTCCCTGGTGGCAGTGATGGTTTTCTGGACTCTTCTTCTAGGTGGGGTGGTACCGAGCAGCACTTGACGAAACCCCCCAGGAGCCCGGGGCAGAGGGGACAACCCTGCCAGAACTTCACTGCGGGACTCCGGACGCCAGGTGAACACTGCCCAGGTGCTAGATGTGGGGTGCAAGTCTGCAGTCCCGGCCCCTGAGATCCCGACTGACTGAGAGGGGAGGAGCCGGCGTTCACGGCCAGCCCCGGCTCACGGTGAGACCGGCCGCACCCCGCGGCAGCAGCTCCACCCTGAGACGCGGGTGTCGTGCCCCCGCGGGGGCCAGGCGAGATCTCTCCCAGAGCGCCCTGCTCTCCACCGAGTATCAAGAGATACAAGAAACACTTTCCCCAAAAAGCAACAGCCGCCTGTGACAAAAATGCTGAGCAGGTGGCAACGGAAAGGGAACTTGCTCCCCCAACAGACCGCGGCCACGGAGGAGCCCTGTCGCCCATCCGCCGGCGACGTGAACGTGGCCAGACCCACAGCCACGCCGTCTGTGCTCAGCCTCTGCGTCAGATTGCAGCAGAGTCAGGCGCTGAGCCAAACAAGCGAGGGAAACAAGCGAGCTTCCCACTCGTGACGGACGGGAAAGAAAAGACGCCGCCTCCTGCGCAGCGCGTTCTTTTAGCCACTCACAAAGCCCGCCCAGCTAGAGGAGAACCGGGATGGCAGCGGGAGGCGAGGCCTGCCTAGAAACCCGCCACCTCAAATGCCCACGGAACGCTTTTGAGGGAACGGCACGCTCTCGCTTTAGAACCCACCACGGGCGGGAGAGACGCGGTCTGCGGCCGGGTAGGCCGCCCAGCGCGCTCAGGACAGCAGTTCCCCAGGGCGGCGGCGCTCCCCAGACAGACCTGCTCAGAAAGGCTCAGAAATCAACACTGCTCAGGAATGTCGGTGCGACCACACAGGACCCAACCAGGCGAACAAGGAGGGTGGAGGGGCGCAGCCCAGCGTGAATACTTCATCCCTTCTTGGGTACCCAGGCCCCGAGGGCACCCAGTCCCTGTGAGCACCCAGGCCCCGAGGGCACCTGGGCCCCGAGGGACCACACCCAGGCCCCTCGGGTACCACGTGCCCGTGGAGCCCCACCCAGAGCCCGGGGCGGAGCGCTGGCTCCCGTTTCCCCCGGGCCCCTGGCCTTTTGCCCCCGGCTTGTGTCCGTGGGACCTCCGGCCTCGCCCTCCTGAAGCTCTGCACCTCGCACGGGCAGGAAGCAGCAGTCAAGCACTGGAAAAGCAAAATGCACGCGCAGTTTGGCCAAAGCCTGGGTTTACTACTGGAAACGCGGTGGGCGGGGCCTGCCGGCTCCAGCAGCCACAGAGCCGGAACAAATCCCAGTGCACCTGCCAGCCGGAGAAGCAAACAGCAGGACCGCCACGGCCCAGCCCCCACCCCAGCCCCCCACCCCAGGACAGCCACAGGGCCCAGAGGGGTGCCCTCATTCCCGCTAGCAGCAAGGTGGGGGGGGGCGCACAGAGGAGCCGGGGCAGGGAGAGGCTGGGGCAGGGGGAGGCCAGGGGGGGCAGGGAAAGGCTGGGGCAGCGGCAGGCTTGCAGGACAGCCCTAGGAAGCCAGGGACTTAGGACCCCAGGATAGGGACCCAGAGGGCAGTGGGGGAGATGGAGGGAGTGGAGGGTGCTGGGCCCCGAGTTACAGGGAAGCGGCCACAGAGCCAGGAGGAAGGGGCTGGGAGCAGAAGGCAGCCTCTCTCTCCCTCTCTCTGCTTCCGTGTGTCTCTGCCTCAGTTTCTCCCTCTCCTCCCCTCCTCCGTCTCTCTCCCCCTCTCTCCGTCTTGCCTGTCTGTCTCTGTTTCTGTTCCTCCCTCTCCCCACCCCCCCACAACTGTCAGAGGATACTGTCTGTGCATTTCTTTTTTTTTAAAGTTTTTATTATAAAACTGATGTACAGAGAGGTTACAGTTTCACACGTTAGGCATTGGATACATTTCTTGTACTGTTTGTTACCTTGTCCCTCATACCCTCCTCCCCCCTACCCCTGTCCCCCCCCCCCCCCGAGGTGTTCAGTTCACTTACACCAAACAGTTTTGCAAGTATTGCTTTTGTTGTTGTTTCTCGTATTTTACCCTTTGTCTCTCAATTTTGGTATTCCCTTTGAATTTCCTAATTCTAATACCAGTACACACTGTTTCCCATACACTCAGATAAGATTACAGAGATAGTGTAGATACAATCACAAGAAGGTGATACACGAACATCATCAATAGCAGAAACTACAGATACAGATGGGATGTTGAAGGTAGTTACAACTCTGATATAACAATCATTTTCATAACATGGAGTTCATTTCACTTAGCATCATCTTATGTGTTCATAAGGGTATAGCTATTGGGCTCTTGTGATCCTCTGCTGTGACTTGCCTAAATGGCCCACGGTTCTCGATAATCCTGAATCCTTGGTGAAACAGGAAGTGCGGCTCGTTGTTGCCGTAATGGCCTAAACTGGAGACGTTTTCTTCACCGCCTTCTGCCGCAAGCCCGAGCTCCTCACCCAGGCGGAAGCCAGGGCCGGGCGCCGGTGACCCTCGGGGGCGTTCCCACGGCCCGCGGCCTCCGCGTGCGAGGCTGGGCGCGGCGCCCGCTCGGAGCTGGTTTTCCACGCACGCAGGACTGGGCGACCATGTTGCCATGAGCCCAGCTCCTGAGAGAGGACGCGCGGCCTGGGACGCCCGGCGTGGGCGTCCACGTGGCCCCGGCCAGGCCAGCGCGGGGCCAGGCCAGGCGCCTCCCTGTGCTCAGGCCCTCCGGCCCTGTCCCTCCCGCCCCAGGCACCGGGAAGGGGCCACGGGGGGCTGGTCAGTGCCCACGGCCGGGCTGGCAGAGGGGGCGCGGCTCCCAGCAGGGAAGGGGCCACGGGGGGCTGGTCAGTGCCCACGGCCGGGCTGGCAGAGGGGGCGCGGCTCCCAGCAGGGAAGGGCTGCTGAGGCTCCCTGGGAGGAGGCCGCCAGTCATGCCACTGAGGGTGCACACGCCCCTCTGTGCGTCTGTGAGACACCCCAGCCACCCCCCCGACGGTGCACAGGCCCCCAGAGGTGGCCTCCCTGCAGTCCCCAGCTAGCACACGGGCCTCCGCTACGCGCAATCCCCAAGTCCCTCCTCGCTGCTCAGTGACACAGATTAGAAGCCACATTGTTCTGCACCAAAGCCCCGGGAGCTGCGGGCTTTCGTGCCCGCGCCGACCCCGGGAAGGCGGGCCCCGCTGTGCCCAGGCCCCGGGGGTCTCCTCGGAGCAGCTGCGCACGCTGCAGCGTGGGGTCTGCAGAGACAGACAGACGGGGGGAGCCCCCAGCCCCGAGCCGGGCTCCAGGACCCCAGACACCCGCCCGGCACGGGTCAGGAGCCGCCCGGCCCCTCCCCAAAAAGGAAAGCAAATCAGGAAGACCCAGCGGAGGCCCATTTGGCAAGGCTCCCGGCTCGCCGCGGAGGAAGATAATTTGCTACATAAATAATGAATTAGCTGTGTGTCGACGTGGAATTCGTTCTTGGAGTGGTTGGCACAGGAGTGTGTGGCGGGGTCACCGCGGGCTGTCAACTCCCAGAGACGCCACGCAGATCCGTTTAAGGTTCCCATCCTTGCCCGCCCTCCGCGGGGCGTCAGAGCCCGTTCGGACGTGACGGTGGCCCTCTCCGGTCGCCGGGGCGCGGGGGCTCCGGCCACCTCCGCTGGCTCTGCGGCGCGGTGCTCCTCGCTGGGGCTTCGGGGGTTCAAAGCCACCCACGTCCGGAGCTCCCTGCTCTCTCGACTAAAAGCATCTGCTGGGACAGGCGAGCAGGGGCTCAGAGGACAGTGGAGAGTGGCGGAGCCCGTCCAAAGGAGCCTAAAGGGGGCTTGGCCTGGCGGAGGCTCCCTCAGCCGGCCCAGGGTGCCGTCTGTCTGTCAGCCTGGCAGAGGAGCCCACCGAGGCAGAACAGGGAGCAGGACACTCTCAGAGGCACCGGGCTGCGGAGGGTGCTTCTCGAAGCCCAGGGGGTCGCCGACGGGACACTGGGCGGCAGGCAGAGGGGCAGAACTTGACCTTCCTCCCAGTCCAGGGAGAGCAAGTCCGGTGCTGCAGGGGCTGGGTGAACCCCCCCCCCCCCCGCCAGGTCTGCCCCGGCCAGGAAAATCCCCAGCCCTGGGCGGGGAGGTGCGCTCAGGCCCCAGCCTGCCGATGGCTGCGTGCCCCTGGACAGAGCCCCGGAGCCGCGCCGCGCTCCGAGCCCCGCAGCTGCGCCCCGCGTCTGGGAAGGCTGCCTCGCGCCCGTGGCCGCCCCTCGCTGGAGCCGTCCACCCCCTCGGCCGCTCCCCGGGCTCGGGGCGCCCGGCACGGCCCCTCTCCGGCACGCGGGGGCTGTGAGTTCCGCCCCGATGGCTGCCAGGCGGCCCTGCGCGCCCCTCCGGCCCCTCGCGGGCAGGCCCCTCTTCAGACGTGAGCACGGCTGGCTCGGCCCTGCGTCCGCGGAGGGGCCCGTCACTCCCCTCCGATCTCGGGGCGTGGCGTCTCGGTGCCCCTCACCCCACCCCCCCCGGGGACCCCAGGCCCGGATGTGCGTCCGGGAACACGCACCGCCCTGCACGCGGGGTGAGCTCTGACACCCACCACCTCCTTTCCAACCCAGAACAAGCCAGGCGCCTGCCTGAAGGCAGCTTTAGCAGTGAGGGTCACGCTGTCATCCTGGCTACTCGGGGCTGAGAGCTGAGGACCATGGTTCAAAGCCAGCCCAGGCCGGAAAGTCTATGAAACTCCTAGCTCCGATTAGCCACCAGAAAACCAGAAGCGGTGCTGTGGCTCTAAGTGGCAGAGTGGTGGCCGTGAGCAAAAGAGCTCAGGGAGGGCGCCCAGGCCCTGAGTTCAAGCCCCACCACCACCAGCCACAACAACAAAAGAGTGAAGTGTATTGTTATTGTTGCCATCGCTATTCGCGTTGCTGCTGCGGCGAAAAGGGTAAAATCTGTGTTGCTGCCTTCACGACTTTTGCGGCCATCATGGATGCCTCGCGTGAAGTTTGGGGGGATCGCGTAAAAAGGAAAACTTGGGAAGAATAGTGTGTGACCGTGTCCAAGCCGTGCTTCCTTTCCACAGCGCCCAGGCCACGCGTGAGGGGCTGAGGAGACCCCCAGGGCCGGGGTGCTCGCGGTCCCCAAAGCCGGCCCTCCTTCTGCCCCCACGGGCTCCTTCCCGCCCCACCCCACCCCGGGGGTCCGCCCACCCGGCCCTGGCCGCCTCGCCCGGCCGCTCAGACTCCACCGCAGACGGAGCTCCGCGCCACACAGGGCCCACGGGCCCCACGTGCGGACAGAGCCCCCCCCCCACACCCCCCACCCCCGCCGTGGGCCCTCCTGCCGGACACGGGCGGGCTTGGACTCGGGGTGTGTGAGCCCGGCTCCTCGCGGGGACGTGGGGGGACGTGGGATGGACGAGCGACGCGCGGAGTGAGGACCGGCGAGACGGGCTCTGCGGCCCGCCATCCGCCCGCCATCCGCCCGCCATCCGCCCCCCATCCGCCCCCATCCGCCCCCCGTCCGCCCGCCATCCGCCCGCCGTCCGCCCCCATCCGCCCGCCATCCGCCCGCCATCCGCCCGCCATCCGCCCGCCATCCGCCCCCCATCCGCCCCCATCCGCCCCCCGTCCGCCCGCCATCCGCCCCCATCCGCCCGCCATCCGCCCGCCATCCGCCCGCCGCGCCCAGGCTTCCCGAGGCCGCGGCGCCCCGGCCACCGTCACCGGGCAGCGCGCTAGTGAACGTCGCCGTGGTGCCGGCGGGGGAGGCCCGCCCACCCAAGAGGCACCCGCGTGCCGGTGCCGTGCTATCGGCCCCGGAGCCCCCCTGCCCGGGCCCCGCCAAGGAAGCGGCCGCCCGGCACACAGCGCCTCCTACCCCGTGACGTTTAAAGAAATGCCTGTTCTGCTACTCATCCGCTCAGTCTCACTTCTACACTTAACTTCTAACACTCCAAATCCGCCGGACTGTGTCTGGTTTCCAGCCCGGCAGATTCTGCCAATCAATCTGCAAGCACCGTCTTGTCAAAACCCTCCTGAAATCCTTTGCTCTGCCTACTTTTTGCCAGTTTTCTCTGCTCCGTTTCAGATCAGCAGGGGCACATCAGCTGTGAAATTAGTTTGCACACTTTGGCACGCACGCACACACACACACCACAAGGGGCCGGGAGACAGGGACCCGACACCCCGGTGACCCGGGGGGGGGGTGCGCCCCCGCCTCCCGCCCTGGACCCCTTTCCACACGCGCACGCGGGATGGAGATTCTCCCACAATCGCTTCCACACAAAGGTGACTCTGGTGGGGACGTTTTCAGCGAGCCCGATTCTTCCGCTTTGCTGTTGCACAAGACTGAAAAAGGACACGACGCGGGAACAGGAGCGGAAGGAAATACTTGCACTCGGAGAACTTGGAGGTCTTCCATGAAGTTGCTCCCGAGGGCCTGGACGCCACCGGAAACAGCACCGACGACTTACGATGGTCACGTCAGCCTCCCCAGGGGACAGACAGGATCCTCGCCCTTGACGGTGCCTCTCACCCTGGGCCGTCTCCCACCACCCAGGACAATGGCCTGTCACCCACACCCAGCCCCCCCCCCCACCCCTGGGCCCTCAGCACGACGCCTCCGTGAGCACCGCACAGACACCACCCTGCCTCCCACTGATCCCAGATCTTACCCTGGGTTCAAGCCCAGCAGGCCCAGGCCAGGGAGCCCTGGATGGTTTGGGTCCCGTCACCCTTAGGTGCACAGAGATGCACACCGTTCCCCTACGACCGGGCACGGGTCTCACGCAGGGCGTGGGAAGCCAGGAGGGCGTCTCTGTCACCGGCTAACACGCAGAGCCCGTGCCGGCCCGCACCTCTGGTCACCGCGCCGGGAGCCCCCGGGCACCCGACCAACGGGAAAGCCGGGGGCAGCACTTCAGAAGAGGTGCTCCACATTCCCACGAAACGCAAACGTCGGAGCCTGAAGCCTCGAGAGAACGAGGCTTCGTCCTCACTGAATGACTGTTCAAAGAAATGTCATTTGTTTGTTAAAAGCGTGAACTCTCTCTGGGCAAGAATCATGGGGACTCAAATACCCACTGTGTTCATTGAATCGTCCGCAGTGATCGGACACTGGTTTTTGTGTGCTCTGCCTTCCCCTGTTCACGGAGCTCCGTTCTTAGCAGCTCCACGGGAGAGCGATACGCCGCAACTCGGAAACACGAGGCCCGGGTTTCGATTTCAGCCGTGCTCCCTGGCACTGAGACCGTTCCTGCCTGCCTTCCGGAGGCCCGCCCCGTCCTCCTGGGTCTGGGGGTCCTCCCGGTACCCCATCCTCCGACGAGCAGCACCCTGAAGAACACCGGGGGAACTTCTCCCCACACCCTCGCTCCCCTTACCGGTGACTGCTCAAGTCCTGACGAAGACACGGAATGGCGGGGCCGCTTCCAAGAGCGAGCATGCCCTCTGCTCCCTCACGCCGCTCGAGGAGCTACCGCGCTCGCTGGGTACCGGGGCTCGTGCCTGTCGTCCTAGCTACTTAGGAGGATCCAGGTTTGAAGCTAGCCGGGGCAGGAATGCCCCTGAGACTCCCCAAAAGGGGGCTTGACCAGCAAATAAGCCAGACTGGAGGCGTGGTTCAAGAGGCGGAACGCCAGCCAGAAGCAAGAAAGCCAAGCAAGCGTGCGAGGCCCTGAGGTCAAGCCCCGAAGCTGGCACCAAGAAATCGTGTGGAAGCAGGTCCTATAACCACGTATGATTTTAGCACTTTGGTAATTGTCTTTGAGTGTGTGCAAACTACGCCCATGTGCACAGGAGTTCATCTGCACAGACGAGCGGGGCTGACCTGCAGTGACAGCATCACCAACGAATCCTGTCTGGTTTGTGTCTAGCTGTGTCCTTGGTGTAAATACTTGATCTGCCTAAGTAGAAGGCGAAATTGCTCGGGCTCTGAGGCTTTCATATGAGAACCATCTTCTTGTGAATTTTTTTTTTACCTTGATGCCATATATAGACACACAAATATTAGTTCCACGCTTTAAGTGTGACCAGTGGCCAGTCTGAGGAGTGTTTCTTATTTGCAGGCGCGGCCCCCGTACCAGCAGCAGCTCGTTTTAATAGACATCGCACATTAAAAAGGGGAGGATTGTTAAGTCACGATCCAGCCCAGAGCCACGGGGCACAATATGTTCGGTGGGTCAAAAGCACACGTCCTAGAGGAATGGGCGAGCTGGAACAGCGTCTTTGTTATTAATCCGGAAATTGCATTTTTAGAGCTGATATTGTCGACTACCTAAGTCCCTGTTTTCTCCCTGGTGGAAATATTTTCCTCTGAAAACCACACAAACTTCCCTTTGTTCCCTGTGAGGCGGACGCCGCCCGGCCTGCTCCGGCCTGCTCGGCTGTGAGGGCCCTGCGGCCCGTGGCTGGCCCCCCTCCCTCCCTCCCCTCGGGGTTGCTGGGCCCTGTCCTCGGGGCAGCCCGCCCAGAGAGGCCAGCGCAGATGTCCTGTGGCCACAGTGCAGCAAACCTGGATTCCAGTGGTGGCTCAAGCTGCGAGCTTCACGGCTCAGCCAGTCGTGAGCCGTGGGTCCGACCCGGTGTCCACAGGGCAGGACACGAACGCTAGCCCCACGGAACTCCACCAGACAGGGGCACACTCAGCTTGCCCTCCCCAGACAGCCACCTGACCTCCGCACGGTCTCACCTGACCTCCGCGCACTCCCCACCTTTGCTGGTGCACACACACACGCCCTCTCCTCGGTCTGTCCCCAACGTCCATCCCCAATGGCCGGTGGCTCACCGTGTCAAAGGAAATCACGGAGACACGACCACACCGCCACTTGCAAATCTTCATTGTGTTCACTCGGTTGTAATTGGCTTTTAGTCTTTGATTAGCGGTTACGCTTTCCGTGAACACCCTTTCACACAGGAAAGACCCGCAGACCCCTGGCGGCGGCCGGTGAGGCAGGCGGCTGACGTGGCCCGGCCGGGTGGCGTGGCCCGGCGACGGACTGCAGAGGAGCAGGCGGTGCGATGGAACAGAGAAGGCCAAGGGCACGTCGCCGTACTTGGTCGAAGGCTCTGAAAAGATGAAGGAACGTGAGAAGGTCTTCCCTTGAAGTAGAACGGGGAATACGTGACCTGGGGAACCACAGGGAATAGGAAGAAAATGCGACGCTAAGCGGAAGGGTTCTAATCGACCAACATCATCTCCGTGCAGCCCAGGAGAGTCACAAAGAGGAGGAAAGTTTATGGCGCGTCAGCGTGAATCCGGGGCGAGATCCTGGAGCTAACCTCTGTTTAGTCCTCCCACCCAGGACAGGGGTTCTCGACTCCTGGTTTGTGAGTTCCCTTGGTCCCCAGCGGGTCCTGGGGCTCTGGGGCCGACTCCTCCACCCCCAACCCCTCCATCCGGAAGCCTGGATGCCTCACCCACCAAGACCTTCAGGAATCTGCAGGGAGTGGAAGCCACGGTCTTGTGCAGCTTTGACGAGCTCTCGGCAGGACCCGCAAATTCAGACCCCGAGGGAAAGGAAGTCCGGTGGGCCGTGCTCCACGTGCCAGCTCGTGAGTCTCTAAACCAAGAAACTTCTGCAGCCATCTCTCCATCCTCAAAACACCCATTGCAGCAACTCCACTTCCTTGTTTTATCCAGTGTGTCCATAATAGTGATTTTCTACACTGTTCTAACGTACTGGTTAAAAAGCTTAAATTTGCAAATAAAATTCCACCTTACTTACAGTATAGAATATATATAGCGGCTGGGCACTGGGGGCTCAGGCCTGTAGTCCTAGTATCTCAGGAGGCTGAGATCTGAGGATCACAGTTCAAATCCAGCCCAGGCAGGAAAGTTCATCAGACTCTTTATCTCCAATGAGCCACCAGAAAACAGGAAGTGGCTCTGTGGCTCAAAGCGGTAGAGCGCCAGCCTTGAGCTGAAGAGCTCAGGGACAGCACCCGGGCCCAGAGTTCAAGCCCCATGACCTACAAAAAGAAAAGAAAGAGAGAGAGAGAGAAAAATCTATGTTTTCTTCAAACTTGCAAACAAAATCCTACTAAAAACCCACAGCCCGTCGGGCTGAGGGCGCTGGCTTGGAGCTGCAATGCTGGACATCTGGATCTGTGTCTGGGTTTAAAGCAAGCCAGGAGGAAGAGTTGTGGAGACGCTGCCCATCCACCGAGCGGGGCTCACGGGACAGCACGGCCATCCCGGGGCCTCAGGGAGCGGAGACAGAAGAGCCGCGGGCCAGGCCACCCCGGAGAGAAACACGCACGCGCTGGGAACACGGCGCCTGTGGCAGAGCCCCTGCCTCGTAGGCGTGGAGCCCTGCGTTTAAGCCTTCGTCGTGAAAATAAAGGAAAAAAGAAAAGACACGCCCCATCCGCCGCTGTGCGTGCGTCCCTGCGGGGCGCGCACCGCGGGCGGAGCCGGAGTCACCGAGGACGCGGCCAGGGAGAGGCGGCAGAGCGGCCGGTTCCCGTGTCGGTGGCCGCTGAGCCTGGCCCTAGCTGACCTTCCTTCTGGTGGCATCACGGCCCCCCAACTGCTGGGGTCCCCACATCTCCGTGTTACAGACACCGTCACCTTCCAGACGGCTCCTGGGTCTGAGCACCGCAAGACCCACCTGGGGGGGGGGGGGAGGGGAGAGCAAGGGGGAGGGGGAGAATCCCTGCCCGGCCAGTCCTTCCTGGAAGATGGCGTCTCCAGGGTGGAAGCCAAGATGAGGACCTGTGCTCCCGTGCTCCTCCAGTCCCAAGGCACGAGCGGTGCTCCCGTGCCCCCCTTCCCAAGGCTCAGTGCTCCCGTGCCCCCCTTCCCAAGGCACAGTGCTCCCGTGCCCCCCTTCCCAAGGCTCACCGCTCCCGTGCCCCCTCCCCAAGGCTCACGTCACGTCAGTGCACCGCGAAGCGCTCCCCAGCCTCAGCGACGGCCAGGGGAGCTCAGTCCTCCAGGATCGCCCCCAGCTCGCTGGCGTGCGTGCGATCAACGGCACCGGGCGGCTCCGCGCTCTCCACACAAGCAGCGCCTCGTTAAAATGAGGTTTGGCAGAATCTTGGCGGAGGACGAGGCCCGTTCTCCCGAGCTAGAGAAACATCCATGCGTACGATCCCATTTCCTATAATGCACTTATGCGGAACAGACATGCTCAGAATTAGTGCCGAAATTCCGATGAAACTTAAAAAAACAACGGACCCGGTTCTTCGCATGCGTCTCCTCCTTTATTGAATCGAGAGTGCGAGGGGGGGTACTTACTTTGCTTTCCTTCGCTTTCCCACCGTATCTAACGCGCTCTTGGCGACCCGTGAGTAGTTTAAGGACGAGCAGAGGCCGAGGCTGGCGGTGCAGGTCTGTCGCCCCGCTGCGTGGGAGGGAGCGGTCGGGTCGGTCGCAGTCCGCGGGCCCGGTGTCGGCTAAAAGCCAGCAAGACCCCGGTCTGGCGCAGAGCCGTCGTCCCAGCGGCACCCTGGACGCGGGAAGGAGGACTGGCCTCCGGGCGAAGCGTGGCCAGCCCCCCCTCGGCCCCCTCGGCCCGGAGCTCCCCGCCCGGCAAGCCCCATCTGCTCTCTGCCTGAAGGGATTTGCCTCTCCCGGGCACTGCCGTAAGGGAGCCCTGTGGTGTGGCCCTGTGTGGGCAGCTCCAAGGCCATCCTGTCCCAGCAGCTACCCGTGCTTCATCCCTTTTTAATAGCTAAATACTATTCCACTGCGTGCATGCGTCCCATTTGCTAGCCGTGTTCCTACGGATGGGCATCTGGCTTCCCTCCGGCTTTGAGTGTGGCGCATCTCTCTGCTTCCTGTGCAAGCTTAAGTGCAAAAAGTTCACTTTCAGTTCCTTTGGACACACACTTAAAAGTGGAATCACCGAGTCGCACGGTAAGTCGCTCAGCCGTGGGAGGAACTGCCCAACCATCTCCCCCAGAGACTGCACGGCTATACACTCCAACCACACCCGAGCGTGCAAGGTCAACACTCACTAGTGCGCGTGCCCTGTCGCACGGGGGCTCGGCAAGCGGCTCAGGCGGCAGAGCGCCTGCCCAGCAAGCACCAGGGCCCGGGATCAAACTCCAGCGTGCCAAGGAAAAGCCTCTGGTTCTCATTGTCATGGTGGTGGGAAACGTGCTGGGGGCGGGGGGTCTCCTCGAGGGGACCCCTGCACCCCATCTCGCGTGCGACGGTGGTCCCGGACATATCCGCATGTCTCCGCGATTGTCGCGTCCCCTTTGGAGATACATCCACGGAGGTTTTTTGGCACACGACCCTCACGAGGTAAATCACCGACGGGTGTTTTCCCCGCGCTACGGAGCCGCGGCCTCACTTTCTCCACAGGCGCCCGGCCCCCGCCCGAGGGCTGAGCCCCGACGACGCTCACACGCTCGCCTGTGTTTTCAGTGCCACGTTTAGAAAGTTGCCAACTAACAGAAGGTCGTGAAAACACACTTGTATCTCGAGGCGTCGATCCGTGCCTGTTTTATCTGTTCACGCACAGGGAGGTCGCGGTCCGGTTAACCCTTGCACGCCAGTGCTGGACGGTCTCCGTCCCTTACAGAGAGTCCCGGCTTCGTCAGCCACGAGGAAACCCCCATGCTTCGTTAGCAGAATCTGGAGACCGTCCTGCTGAGCGAGAGGAGCCCCAAAAGCCACGGACCCGCCTCCTCGGTCACGGCGCCACGGGACACGGGGCGGGAAGCGAGTGTCACTGTGGGCTGGCGGGGGGGGGGGGTGCTGAGGGGTGAGGGTTCGAGGGCGCGCACGTGTGTGTGCGCGTGCGTATGTGTGTGTATGTGTGTGCGTGTGTGCTCGTGTGTGGGTGTGCGTGGGTGTGGATGGACGGGGCTGTCCGCGCTCGTTCTCGGGGCGTCCTCCCTCCCTGTCCTGCTCCGTCAACGCTGACCATGGATAGACGGGGCTGTCCGCGCTCGTTCTCCTGTTTCGGGGGGCCCCCCGGGGCAGAGCCGCAAGCTGGTGGCCCTGGAACACGGGGGGGGGGGCCTCACCCAGGCCTCGTGCCCGCGGTGGTCTCTGGGGATGACCCTGCCGGCGGGAGGCTCCAGAAGGGCCTGCCAAGCGCACGCCAGCCGGCCCGGGGGGGGAGCAGGTGCTGGCCTCACACGAATGCTCACACTCGAGTCGCACACACCCTTACCTCTCACATGCACACTCATGATTCACACTCACGCTCACACGCTCACTCACACACACACGCTCACCCCTCACATACACACTCACATTCATACTCACGCTCACCTAGACGCACACACGCTCACGTTCACTCACACACACGCTCACCCCTCACATACACACTCACATTCATACTCACGCTCACCTAGACGCACACACGCTCACGTTCGCACTCCCGCACACTAACACACATACACCACCCATTCGCATACTCAGTCACATACGCTTTCACACACTCACAAGTTTACACGGTCACATGCACTCACACGCATACATACGTGTTCACCCGCACTCAGGTCCACACTCACACGTGCATTCACATGCTCCGACACAGCCACACACGCACACGCACAGGCACACATCCACGCGCATTCACCTGCTCACGTGTACCTACGCACACGTGCACACGCCCCCCCCCACACGCTGCGGCGTGGACGCGGGGAGCTGGTGAACCGTTCACGCGCGGCCGGCTGGCTCGGGCGGCGGTCCTGGGTGCGAGAGGAGGCGCTGCTCGCTCCCAGCTCGCAGCCCGGCCCCCCCAGGCTCCGCCCCTCGTCCTCCACGGGCCGTGTCCCCAGACCCCGGGAGACCCCGGCCCCGCTCCGACGCCGTCGGGCCCACCCCCCCCCCCCCGCCCCGGGCCCTGGCGTCCTTGTGAAAGTGATGAGCAAGGGCCACGCGGTGGCAGCAGGAGGCGGCACTGTGAGCAGAAAGGCCTCGGTCGGGAGACGGTAAGACCTTGCCAGCTTCCCACGGCTGGCCCTCGACACTGTACGTATTCATTTGTTTACCTGTTTGTCTGAAACGGGACTTGAACTCGGTGCCTGACACTCTGGCTCTTGGGCTCGCACTCGTGCTTCCGGCGTCTCAGATCTTGCTACCTCTGGTGCACGTAAACGTTCGCAAAGACACAGCATTGTTGAAAAAGACGGTTACCGGACGAAAGGGCAGAGCCACCCGTGGAAGAACGAGGCCCGTGGAGCGGCCGGGCTGCAGCAGCCCCGGGAGGCGCCCAGCGCGGGGTCGCTGCTCTTCCGGTGGGATGTTTTCTTAGAAGCCAAAGGACACCGATTCAGTGTTGCGCAGTGTCTGACAGAGGAGACACCACGATAATTTCCTTCTCTTTCCAGAATTCTCTGGGGATACTGTGAAGTTAATTACAAACCTAATTTTGAAGATGACATAACCTGGGGCTGGGGATATGGCCTAGTGGCAAGAGTGCCTGCCTCCTATACATGAGGCCCTGGGTTCGATTCCCCAGCACCCCATATACAGAAAACGGCCAGAAGGGGCGCTGTGGCTCAAGTGGCAGAGTGCTAGCCTTGAGCAAAAAGAAGCCAGGGACAGTGCTCAGCCCTGAGTCCAAGCCCCAGGACTGGCCAAAAAAAAAAGAAAATGACATCACCTCAGTCTTGCATGCTCCTCGTGCCAAGCACCGGGGCGCCAGTCTCCTCAGGCTGCAGCTACAGGTGTGCAAGTCACAACTAAACAGTGTGCAAGCCACAGCCACAGCACACCTCCCCCCCCCCCCCCCGCCTCCTCTGGCCTCGCCTCCTGGCTGTTGAATCGCACTGCCTCTGCCAAGCCGTTTCTCAAACCCCGCGCGACCCCTGGCAGCTCCCGGACGAAGCGCGATGGAGCGGATGGGCGGAGGTGAGTCACCGGCTCCTGGGCACAGAGACGCCCGGCAGGCAGACCCACACGGCTGCGCCCCGGGTCAGCCACGGAGAGGGCAGGACGGGGGGGGGGGTGCCGTCCAGCAGGCGGGCAGGGCCCTCCCCGCAGGAGACAGGACGAGGGGGAGGGGACCCCTGAGCCCCGGCAGCCCACGGGGCCCCGTCCCGCCGCAGGGCCTGCCCGACCTCCCCCTCGGCGGGGAGACGGAAGCCCACCGCCCCAGCCCAGTCCCCGGCCCCTGGCTCTGCGCCGGGCTACGGTCCACACGCGGAGGACGAATGAGGGTGGAGCCGCTCGACACAGCACGGAACCATCCCCGCAGCCGAGGAACAGCGCTGCCAGGCGGGAGCCCACCACGCCCCGGCCACCCGAGAGGGCCATTTCATCCGGAGCGCTCTGCGGCTTCGGCCGGACTGCAGGAGCCCGAGCCTTGCGTGGGGGTGGGGGCGCCCGGCTTCGGCGGGGAGCCATCTGCGTCTTTATAACGTCTTCCGCAGGCCACGCACATTCTCAGCTTCGAGCTGCGCCTGCCAAACCCTGAACCCACGGCCCCGGGTGCCGAGGCCAGGCTGGCTCCCTGTGCCCTGCGTGACGGCGCGCCTCACACAGCCGCCTTCCCAGGCCTGCCGTGGTCAGTCTGGGGCGCGGGGGGCTCTGCCGTGAGGCTTGGTGTGCACACCTGGTGTGCACGCCAGTGCACGGCTTCTCTACGTGGGACGTTCAGCACTGCTGCGTAAGGCTTCCAGAGCTGGGGGGGGGGGCCGGGGCGTGGAGTTCCGCTCCTCGTCGCTGAGCGACTCCCAGCTGGAGGTTATCAGGCCGTGGCCGGTTCCAAATCAAATTCCACCCCATTCCGTTGTCGACGTCCGTCAAACCTCTCATCAAATGTCTCCGTTAGTTTCCCACGGTCACCCGCGTGTTCAAGTGCACGGAGGCTTCGTCCTTCCAGAGCGGGGGACGCACCGTGGCCCTTTCCACAGCCTCGGTGTGGCTTCGAACGCTTCCTGTGCGGAGCCAGGTTGCTGAGAAGCCGGTTGGGCCGGCGGGTTGACGCTCACTCTGGGAAGTACTCGGCGATGTCCACCACAAACGCCACATCACACAGCCACACGCCGCACTGTGCTTCCTGACCGGGGTTCCTCCTTCTCCACGACCTGCTTGACCTCATCCTGGAGTTCCTAAACCTCACGAGCACAGTCCTGCACGGCCACAAAACCACGCAGTGAGAAACAAGGTCACCGTGCTCAGAGTCAAGGTCACTCAGGAACTCCTTGAACTGGACACTGTTAAACCAACCCTCTGCTTTTGACAAAACGTATGCATGACGCAATAGTTTGTGTGTGTGTGTGTGTGTGTGTGTGTGTGTGTGCGCGTGCAGCAGCACTGGGGTTTGAACCCAGGGCCTCACGCTCTCCCGTAGTTTTTTCCCTTGAAGCCGGCCCTCCACCACGTGAGCCGCGTCGCCACTTCCATGACACTGCTGTTTACATCACGCTGCGGAGTCACAGCCGCGCACAGACTTTCTTGGTGTCTGATGCAGTGGTGTATCATCAAATCGCTTGGATCAAGACTGAGACAATTCGGTTCTTTCTTGACAAATGCGATGAGCCCTTCTTGTGAGCCAAGCTTGGCCGCAGCCCTCCCTGCATGAAGCCGTCGGCCACCTGTCCTCAAGGGCACAGCCTCAGACAGGGCCGGAGGGCCGTGCGGTCTGTAGAAAAGACCTCGAGGGTCGGTGATATGAACGCTGACTGTGCTCAAAGTCCAAGATCCGGGGTGAGAAACAGCAGTCAGAGCAAATAACCACGTCATGGGCAACACACACTGGGTAGGTAGTAAAAGTTAGTCACAAATGATAATTACAAAAAAAGTGACGTTGGTGCCGACAGTGGACCTTTCCAAGGGAAACGTCTAGACCATCGTTCCTTCCTTGAGGTCAAAGGCAGACCTGCGTGCCTCGCCCGCGGTGTCGTGTTACCAGGCTGGAACGTGGGAAACCCAATACACGGGGAGGCCGGACGCGTCTGTTCACCTCGGTGCCCTTCAGCAGAGCTGAGGGTCCGCCGTGACCGACGGCGCCGGTCAGGGGCTCTGGGAGCCGAGGCCTCCCGCCCTGGCCGGCTCCTCACGACTCCGCCGTGACCGACGGTGCTGGTCAGGGGCTCTGGGAGCCGAGGCCTCCCGCCCTGGCCGGCTCCTCACGACTCCGCCGTGACCGACGGTGCTGGTCAGGGGCTCTGGGAGCCGAGGCCTCCCGCCCTGGCCGGCTCCTCACGACTCCGCCGTGACCGACGGTGCTGGTCAGGGCCGCTCGGGAAAGCTGTAGTGACTGGAGATGACGGGCCACCTCCCTTCCAGCCCAGGCGTTGGGTTGGTCAGCAGATCTCTCCACGAGCCCTCGGTCGGGGCCGAGGTCACTTCCAGGGCCGGAGGCTCCTCCGTGGCCGGCTCTGCGCCGACCTCCCACAAGAAGGGGCCAGCCCGACTGGACGCGTCGTGTCTTCTGCCTGCCGCGAGCAAGCGGGGGGGTGCCGGGGGTCTCCTGCAGTCCTTCGGTGCTTTCCAATGTCGGGGCTAAGTCCGTCGTTCCGGTTCTCTAAGGCCGAAACACGGCTGCTTTCTCCGGTGCTGACACCAGCGCGGCCCGCACCGGGTGAACACGTGTGAGCACGTCCACTCCCCGGCCGAGAGCGTCACGAAGAGCCACCCCGTCCCACCGCGTCCCTCGCTACAGCCTTCCCGAGAGTGCACACTCAAAGGCTACCGGCACCCACTGTCCTCCGAGTCACCCCAACAGGCAGCCAAGGGGAGAAGGGCCCCTGTCCTGCCTGCCTGTCCCGTAACTGGCCATCCTTACCGGTCCCCCCAAATTGGCCTCATGACTGGGATCCACTTTGTGTAAAGTTACATTTCCGTGGGGGAGGGGGGCGTTAATTGTGAGATCTATCCAAGGTTGGGAGGGCCATGCTGATTTCTAGGTCCTGAAATCACCTCCATTCCAGATAGGCGCTCCCCCCGCCTAGAGGGTGCTGACGCTCGGTACTCTCCCCTAGGCTGATTCAGGCTCCGAGCTATAATCACCCGCACTGGGAAATGAGAACAAGAAGACAAAGAGAACAGACAAAGGAAAAGGAAGGAAAGACCGTGAGAGGCCGGGACAGAACGACAAGATCAGCCTCCGTGTCCTGGGTGAATAACGCCCTGTTGCAACGAGAACTAGTCCCCCTCTCTCTGGTCAGACGAGCACCTTCCTTCCCGTCCCGCCTTATCGGGGGTCCCGTGCTCCCGCTCCCCGGGTGTCACCTGTTATCACCCTCCCCCCTCCTTCCCCCCTTCTTTCCGGGACACCACCTGACATCACCGTCATCTCCTTACCTCCCCCAGCCTCACCCGGTCAACCTCAGCCTCTGTCCAGGACCCCGGAAGTCATTTCCATGTGTGGCCAGGGAGTCCCGGGGCTCCTCCGTGTGCCGTCCATGGGGGGGGGGGGGGCCATCGGGAAAGCGTGCCCAGCCCCGGCCCATGCGCACTCACGCCTAGCTTAGTGGCTGGCTGCGGTTCTGAATTGCCAAGGACTTGGCCACAGAGGCCCTCGGCGTTGTTTTCCTCTCGGCCCGTGGACTCCGCCGAGGTCCCGTCCTTGCCGACGGCCTCTCCGGCTGGTCCGCAGACGTGCCTCAGACGTACCCTCCAGTGGGGCGCGGGGGGGGGGCTGGCCTCCACCCCAAGGCTCCGCCGCGGGAGGGGGCGAGCTTCGCCGTGGCCAGCTGAACCCTCTCCCACTTCAGTCGTGTTGGGACACACACTATTTGAGCGTAAATAAAGGATTTTGTAAACAACAAAAATAGAAAACGCTTCCAACATGCGTCTCACTCTGTTTTCGACTTGCAGACAGCACAATTGTATTAGGCCATGGTTTCAGGCTCCCTTTGGTATCCAAATCATACAATTTCCCTAAATTCTTCATCAAATAGCAATTGCCAGATTGTTTTGGTTTTGGAGGGAAAGAATGCCATTGTCTTTATTTAAGGAACCGGGGTCACTTAGCCTGTGGAGCAGAAACGTCAAGAATAAGACTGGCCTTCGAGTTTCCTGCAGCCTTCGCCCTGAGGATGGGGGCAGCAGGAGCGGTGGGGAGAGCCCTCGGGGGGGGGGGGGGGGGGTTGTGGGATGTCGAGTCTCAGCCCCCCGCTCAGGGCGCTCACGGAGCGGGAAGACGCCCCCCGCCCGGGGACTCCGGGGACTCCGGGAATGTCCTCCCGCAGAGAACTCCTCGGGTCCGGGCTCCGCGCGGCTCCCTCTGCGAGAGCAGATGTGCTTCCTGCAAACTGTGCAGGCCGCCCTCCGCAGCCCCCCCTCCCTCGCGGCAAAGACCAGGAAAGGCGGAGGCCGGCCAGCCAACCTCACCTGGAAAGGCGGCTCGGAGCCCCGGCTCCCCCCCCCCCCGCCCCCCCGGCACGCACGGCCCTGGGTGGCTGGGTTCGTGTCTCCGCCCGCTCGGTGCCCGTCACGGCTCAGCCCTTCTCTAAGCCAGAACCACCCAAAAGAAACAGCATCAAGCCACGCGTGCTTCGTTACATTTTCCGTGGTGATACTCAAAAATAAAAAACGCAACAGATGAAGGTAATTTTAATGACGTGTTTCACCTTGACGCGATAGAGTCGAGGCAGCACCGCCTTGCGTGTGATCAGCACTGAAGGACGGCTGGGTTCTCCCTCTCGTGTCTGTGGCCCTGGGTCTCTGGCGAGCCCCGTGGGATCCCGTGGGTGGCCTGCGCTCAGAGCCGGACATTCCACGGCCCCCGGCCACCGGGGACCGCCAGGGCTGCAGTACTCAACCACATAACCCCAACAGGGCTGATATGCCCTGCGTCGTCTTATTTTAAACATCAAAGCAGTATTTCCATTATCTGAAAATGCTTCCCCATCGTGGACCCATGGCTCGTCTTTGCCCTTCACTTGATGAATGTTTGAAAGAGAATAGGCAGTATAGAGGTTCCTCAGGGGACTGCACGTAGAGTTCCCCTGCGACCCAGCGATCCCACGGCTGGGCATTTATCCACAAGCCACGCCACACAAAAGCTGCCAGCACACCCATGCCCCATTGCAGCACTGCTACAGCCAAGGCATGGAATCCACACAGACGCCCCCCCCCCAGTGGATGAGTGGGTCAAGAAAATGTGGTCCGTATACACAAGGGAATTCTTACCCTTCCTGCAGAAAGAATGACACTGCCCCATTCGTAAGGAAATGGAAAGCTCTGGAGAAAATTACATCAAGCAAACTAAGCCAGACGTAGGTTGCAAGGTTTTCCTTGATTTGTAATCATTAGGATGTGCCTATAGACCTAGAAGTAAACCCAATAGGTAGTAAAAGACAAAAAAAAAAAATTCCCTGGCACATGATAAACTAAACAGGACTGTAAACATTCACACGGTGAGGCCAAAGGCGGGTGTTCCCCGGACAGCACCACAAGGGCACAACAGCTCCGTGCATAGCATCATGGGAAATGATGCTTCGCAAAATAAACTCCGAGAAACGGAAACAGGAGCGCTTTCATTTTACTTTCTGTGGGCTTTTTTTATTCCTGTTTTTCCCCTTTTGTGGACGTTGCGGCTCAGAGCGCTCCAGGACCCCCGACATGAGCAAGGCCCAGGCAGAAGCCGTGGAGGAGCCGGGGGCCCCCGGTGAGCACAGGCGGGAGGGAGCAGGAGCCGTCTGTGTGCCCCACCGCGGGAGGCGTGTCCCCCCACGCTGCGCCCAAGGTCCAGGCGTCAGCCAAGTGTCCTCCCGGGACCAGTGGAGGCGGGGCAGGGCTAGGAAAGCAGCACTGGGCGGTCCCGGAGCACCTGCCCGTCGGCTGGGAGGGAGGAGGCCGCCCGACCCCTGCCAAAGGGCGGGGCCCACAACCATGTTCTCCCGGCCGGTGTAAGAGAAAGGTAATGATAGGTTTGCACGTCGCGTCATCGCAGCCTCGAGTGATAACAACTTCATTCCTATAAAATAAAGATGCAGACAATGCCTGCCTTCTTGCCTGTGCTGGGAAAGTGCTGTGCCTGAGAGAGCATCGCCAAGACCCCGGCCTGGGCCCCGACTCCGGGCCCCCTCACGGAGGCAGTGAGACCCGGACACCCGCCCTGGGCTGTGCGGATGGCGGGGTTGGGTCTCGGGGCTCCCGCACAGCACCCCCCCACCCGGGCCTCCTCGCTGGGTCTCGGGGCTCCCGCACACAGCTCCCCCCACCCAGGCCTCCTCGCTGGGTCTCGGGGCTCCCACACACAGCTCCCCCCCCCCCACCTGGGCCTCCTCGCTGGGTCTCGGGGCTCCCGCACAGCACCCCCCCACCCGGGCCTCCTCGCTGGGTCTCGGGGCTCCCGCACACAGCTCCCCCCACCCAGGCCTCCTCGCTGGGTCTCGGGGCTCCCACACACAGCTCCCCCCCCCCACCTGGGCCTCCTCGCTGGGTCTCGGGGCTCCCGCACACAGCTCCCCCCACCCAGGCCTCCTCGCTGGGTCTCGGGGCTCCCGCACACAGCTCCCCCCCACACCCGGGCCTCCTCGCTGGGTCTCGGGGCTCCCGCACACAGCTCCCCCCCCACCCAGGCCTCCTCGCTGGGTCTCGGGGCTCCCGCACACAGCTCCCCCCCCCCACCCGGGCCTCCTCGCTGGGTCTCGGGGCTCCCGCACAGCACCCCCCCACCCGGGCCTCCGCGCTGGGTCTCGGGGCTCCCGCACACAGCTCCCCCCACCCGGGCCTCCTCGCTGGGTCTCGGGGATCCCGTACACAGCTCCCCCCCACCCGGGCCTCCTCACTGGGTCTCGGGGATCCCGCACACAGCTCCCCCCCACACACACATACCCGGGCCTCCTCACTGGGTCTCGGGGCTCCCGCACACAGCTCCCCCCCACACCCGGGCCTCCTCGCTGGGTCTCGGGGCTCCCGCACACAGCTCCCCCCCCCCCCCGGCCTCCTCACTGGCTGTCTTGAGGAGCTACACCTTCCTGAGATTGTGATTCGCAGGCTCCCCCTGGGGCTGAGGCTGATAGACAAAACACTCCGCATTTGGTCAAACTCTCCAAAGTGAATTCTAATTCACCTTCACCTCCTACCTCTATTGCACAGTATTCTAGTTTTCTTTTTCAACCATTTGAAAATAAAGTCCTGGTCTGGCGTCCCCCTCGCAGCTACGCAAGGAGAGGGCAGCGGCCGCCGCCGCCCCGGTGGCCTCTGGGAGACAAAACAGCCTTTCCTGTCAAAGCAAAGGGTCTCCGTCGTCCAACCGGTCACCGTTTTGACCTGACATTTCCTTGATTTTTTTTTTTTATTTTTGTCGGTGGCAGGGCTTGAACTCAGGGCCTGGGTGCTGTCCCTGAGCTTCTTTGTGGTCACGGCTAGCGCTCTGCCACTCGAGCCACGTGCCCCTCCTGGGTTTTGTGTGGTTAACTGGAGATCGGAGCCTCGTGGCTCTCCCCGGCCGGGCTGGCGTGGCACCCGCGGCGCCCAGGCCTCGTGGCTCTGCCGGCCGGGCTGGCGTGGCGCTGCGGGGCCCAGGCCTCGTGGCTCTGCCGGCCGGGCTGGCTGGCGTGGTGCTGCGGTGCCCGGGCCTCGTGGCTCTCCCGGCCGGGCTGGCTTGGCGCTGCGGGGCCCAGGCCTCGTGGCTCTCCCGGCCGGGCTGGCTGGCGCCGCGGGGCCCAGGCCTCAGCCTCCCGAGCAGCTGGGATGACGGGAGGCGGCCTCGGACGCCCAGCCTGCTTCTTCACTTTTAAACCGTGGCTATCGGCTGTGTCGTCTGTAACCGCCAGACATGTCGAGAGCGTGAGTCCTTATTCTTGGGGCTCAAGAGCAGACCGCCCCCTCCCCGCCCCTACTTCCTCCTCCCCCCCTCTCCTCTGGTAGCCATTGTGAATAGAAGAGACTCCGCAGCCCCCCGGGCCCGGCCCCGGCCCCCTCCTCCTGCCCAGATCCTCCCGCCCCCCCACCCCACCCCAGGTGCCAGATCTGCTCCGGGGAGAGAAAGGCTGCCCACCCTTCCGCTCAGAAGTCAACCTCCGGACAGGGCCTTGTCCTCTGTGTGTCTGCTTCTCTCTGTCACGGAGGCTAATTTCTTGAGTACCTCATTTTGACACTGTGCTTCTGAGAGCCTAAGTCTGCTGCCTGCCCCAGGACCCCTGTGTGGCCGAGTCCCAGCCCACCCCAGGCCCGGAGGGCGCGGAGGGCGTGGACCGGGCCTGCGGGGGCCAGAAGTGTACCCCCGTGTCCCTTCTCCCCCATCTTCCGCCCGACCTCCCTCCCCCAAGGCCAGTGCCCAGCTCTGCGCCCTCCTGAGGGCTCCATACAAGAACCAGAGCTTGAAGACCTTCCTGACAGGATGATTCCCACACAGAGCCTCAGGGACCAATCACCCCTCCCCCGCCCCCTGTCCACCTGCCCAGGCCCTGGCCCCGTCCTCCAGGCCCTCCTCCCCCCACCTGCCCAGGCCCTGGCCCCGTCCTCCAGCCTCCTCCCCCCACCTGCCCAGGCCCTGGCCCCCATCCTCCAGGCCCTCCCCCCTCCCAACCTGCCCAGGCCCTCCCCACCCCCACCTGCCCAGGCCCTGGCCCCGTCCTCCAGGCCCTCCCCTCCCCACCTGCCCAGGCCCTCCCCACCCCCACCTGCCCAGGCCCTGGCCCCATCCTCCAGGCCCTCCCCTCCCCACCTGCCCCAGGCCCTCCCCACCCCCACCTGCCCAGGCCCTGGCCCCCGTCCTCCAGGCCCTCCTCCCCCCACCTGCCCAGGCCCTGGCCCCGTCCTCCAGGCCCTCCTCCCCCCACCTGCCCAGGCCCTGGCCCCGTCCTCCAGGCCCTCCTCCCCCCCCCACCTGCCCAAGCCCTGGGCCCGTCCTCCAGGCCCTCCCCCCCTCACCTGCTCAGGGCCTGGCCCCGTCCTCCAGGCCCTCCCCACCCCCACCTGCAGAGTAGAGGCCCCGAGGCTGGGGGGTCACAGAGCACAGCCCCCCACTATCCACACTCATGAGTGCAGAGCGGGGGGGGGGGTCACAGAGCACAGCCCCCCCACAGTCCACACTTGTGAGAGCAGAGCAGAGGCGGGGGGGTCACAAAGCACAGCCCCCCACAATCCACACTCGTGAGAGCAGAGCAGAGCAGAGGCCCCGAGGCGGGGGGCCTCCCCTCCACCCCGCTCTGGTCTTCGCCACCGCGCCCTCACCAGGACATGACGGCCCCAGAACTCCAGCTGGAGGCCAAGGCGGCTGAGCCCCTGTCCCCAGACGGCCAAGGCGGGGGCCGAGAAGGAAGCCCGGAGGAGGGGCCGGCAGCCGGCCCTGGGTGGCCAGCTGTGCCCCAGGCCTCCGACGTGACCCGCAGCAGGAAGGGGGCAGGGCCCCAGGGCCTGGGAAGAAGCTGCCCCTCGCCCCCCCCCCCCAGGATGCAGCCAAGGCAGCCCAACCACCGCACACCCCGTCCCTCGCCAGAGCCCAGGGACTTGGCGTGGCTCCCGGCGTGGCACACCAGACCATGCGCTCCGTGAGTGGAACTTTCCCTTCCTGTGAGGACTCACGGTTTATTGCCTGATAAAATCCCGTGTGAACAAACTCCCACCGAGGAGCCACGGGGAGAACGCCTTCCTACGGGTGTAACGATCCCACGGCTGGAACGTACTCATCTCCATCCCCGGCCAGCTGCGGGGGGGGGGGGGGCGGGAGGGGGGAAGGGGGGAAGGGGGGCACGACCCCGGGGAGCCTGCACCCAGCTTCGCCCAGCCCCCGCCCCGGCCTCAGCAGCCCCCCGCACGGCCTTCCCAGCCCCGAGGCAGTGACTTCCGTCTCCTCCCGACAGCGACAGCCCCACCCTGACCCCGCCGCTGCACGAGGGCCCGCGTGCTCCCCGGACGGACGCCACCATCACGTCGAGGGCTGGGGCGACGAGGCGGCGGCAGCAAAGTCCCCGGAGACGGGGCCTGGGAGCGGGGGAAGCCCCGGGGCCGTCGGAAGCTTCGTGCCAGCAGGTGCCGGGCCTCTCCAAATCATTCTGAGATCCAACACGGGCCCAGTACGCGACCGCAGTGCCGAGCCCGTGCATGTGCGTGTGTGCGCGTGTGTGTATGCGTGTGCACCTGCGCGTGTGAATGCGTGTATGTGCCCATGCACGTGTGCGCTTGAGTGTGAGAGTGTATGTGTGTTCTCATGTATGTGTGTGTCTGCCACGTGAGTGTACGTGTGCCTGGGCGTGTCTGTGCACTTCCATGTGTCAATATGCAGGAATGCATGTGTGCGCACGTGTGTGACCGTGTGTGTGCGCACATGTGTGTATGCTTGCACCTGTGCCGGGCACGGTGCCTTGTCTGTGTGTGTGCATACGTGTGTGCACATCAACCAGCTGTTTGTACAATGCAAGGGGCAGCCGTGCAGGCCGACGGCTCCGCCCAGAGCCTGCCTCTCGCGGGGCCGGGGCCGTGTCAGTCCTCCCAATACCAACAAGGGTGTAATGTGGTCCGCGATCACTCACCCTTTCATCACGCCGCGTGTGTCAGCGACACGGCTGCTGAGCGCGTGTGGTCTGGCTTTCAGTTTTGTTTTGTTTTTGAGACAGGATCTCTCGACACAGCCAGGGTGGCCCTGAGCTCACGACGCTCTGACCTCGGCCTCCCAAGGGCTGCTGGAATTACAGGTGTGTTCCAGCCACGACGCCGGCGTGAGACCCGACCACGACGCCGGCGTGAGACCCACGACCACGACGCCAGCGTGAGACCGCCTCCGTGGTAAATGGTTTCCAAAGTCTGTGTGTGTGTGTAATGAATCAGCCCCCCACTCCGCTCAGTCCCCTCCCCGGGGATTTCTCCACACAGACGCTGCATCTCCTCTAAGCCCCTCTGTGTTCCTGACTCGGGCGGTGGAGGACGGTGCCCGTCCCCGGCACCTCCGTCCCGCTGGTCCTCCGGCTCAGCGCTGCCACATCAGCGAGCAGAGAGGCAAAGGCACAGCCACGCCCCCGGGTGTGAAAAGCCACCACATGCGCTTACTAGAAACTTCCACCCGGCGCACGGCAGCTCCGCCCCGCCACACTCCCCGCTGGGGCTCGGGGCCGAGCCCGGGGAGAAAGCCCCGGCCCCGTGAGGCCAGGCCGGGGGGTGCAGCCTCTGCTCCCCGGCCACTGGGTCAGAGCCCCCACCGCCCTCCCCACCAACCCCCAAAGCACAGGCCTTGACGGGCTCACGGCGAGCTCGGACGCACCCCCCTCCTCCCCGGGCGGGGCGCGCGGGCCGCGCGGAAGGCAGCTCTCCTGGACGTCGGGGAGACGCCCCGACCCTCCGGTTGTCATTTACGCCTCCCATTGGCATGCGAGGCTCGGCGCTCTTGGCATATTCCTGCGATCCATGAGGACCGCCGGCGCTTAAAACCAGAAGGCAATCATCCGTGATACCTCCTCATTCCGTCTGGATACACCGCTCACGCCGGAGCCATCGGGGGACACGGGGGGGGGGGGGGGGGCCGCGCAGCTCATTTGCAATTCCTGACATTTCTGCAGACTTTGTCTGCGCGCGGTGACACTGACAGCAACAGTCCATCAGAACAGAAGGCCTGGCTACTCGCGTCTTCTTTCTCAAATTTCTAGGAGGGCTCCGCCCTGCGGGCCCCGTCGGGGCTGAGCTGCCGAGAGCCCGGCCCGCTCCCGGTGCAGAGAGGCCGGCGCCTTTCCAGCACCTCGCCCAGCCCTGCGCGCCCCCCGGAGCCGCCACGCCCGCGTCCCGGGTGTCCGGAAGTGGCACACGCAGAAGCAACGTCCCCCACCTTCATCTCCAAGGAGGAAACGCAACGCGTGCTGCGTTATTACTCGAGAGAGGGAGGCAGGCAGGACCGCCCCCTGCGGGGTTGCCCGTGCACAACCCCGGGAGCCCGGAGGACAACGGCAGCAAGCCCCCCCAGAAATGCTGGCGTCCCGTCCTATGATGGAGGGGGGGGGGCCGGGTTCCCTGGGCTCTGGGCCTGGACCAGCCGGAGGAAGAAACCCACCGACTGTGTCCGGACCTCCACACCCCGGGAGGCTCAGCACACCGAGCCCTCCCCCCTCCCCCCCACCGTGAGGCTCAGCACACCGAGCCCTCCCCCTCCCCCCCCCCCACCCTCCCCCCCCCCCCCGCCGTCACTGGGCAAGGCCCACAGCCCCATCTAAAACCTGCATGACGTTCAGAACCTCAAGGGCACCAACTCGTCAGCCCCGCTGGACCGAGCTCGACCTCCACCAGACGCACCCTGCGCCCCGAGGGAGGGAGGAGACCGCGCGGGGTTTGCCCGCAGACGGCGCCCACCGCCTCCCTGCGCGGCGCTCGGATCTGTGCCCACAGCGGCCTGAGCGGCCCATGCGCTTGGGACACAGGAAGAATCCAGGGCCACAAACAGCTGGGGGGTCCTAGCGGGGATATGGCCGGTGAGGAGTCCTCCCCGCAGCCCGGGGGGGGGGTGAGGAGTCCTCCCCGCAGCCCGGGGGGGGGGGGGGTGAGGAGTCCTCCCCAAAGCCGGCGGGGGGGGGGGTGAGGAGTCCTCCCTGCAGCCCGGAGGGGGGGGGGAGGAGTCCTCCCCAAAGCCGGCGGGGGGGGGGGGGTGAGGAGTCCTCCCCGCAGCCCGGGGGGGGGGGGGTGAGGAGTCCTCCCCAAAGCCAGCGGGGGGGGTTGAGGAGTCCTCCCCGCAGCCCGGGGGGGGGTGAGGAGTCCTCCCCAAAGCCCAGGGGGGTGAGGAGTCCTCCCCACAGCCGGGGGGGGTGAGGAGTCCTCCCTGCAGCCACCAGCACGGCGACGTCTCCCCGCTCCCCGCGACGCGCCGTCTGACCCCCCGCGGGGCGCCGTCTGACCCCTGCGGGGCGCCGTCTGACCCCCGCGGGGCGCCGTCTGACCCCCGCGGGGCGCCGTCTGACCCCCGCGGGGCGCCGTCTGACCCCCGCCGGGCGCCGTCTGACCCCCGCCGGGCGCCGTCTGACCCCCGCCGGGCGCCGTCTGACCCCTGCCGGGCGCCGTCTGACCCCTGCCGGAAGCCCTCTGACCCCTGCGGGGCGCCGTCTGACCCCTGCGGGGCGCCGTGTGACCCCCGCGGGGCGCCGTCTGACCCCTGCGGGGCGTGGCCGCGCCGGCCTCAGGTGCGCGCTCGATCCTCGCCCTCGCCCGCCGTGAAAGGGGCGCTGCCCCCCCCCCCCGCGTGGCGGGGCGCGCTGCCTGGGGGGGGGCGGGGGGCTGGGGGGCTGGGGGGATCCCGCTCCCTTCCCCCTCCCCTGGGACAGCCCTGTTCTCCGAGCCCGGGCGGGGGGGGCGGGGGGCGGGCGGGCCGTGGGAGCCGGAGCCCGGGAGGGAGGGCGGGTGCTGACGGAGGCGGAGGCCGGGCCGGTGCCCGGGGCAGCGCCCAGGGGCGGGCGAGGCGGGAGGGCGGCGCCTGGGGAAAGCCCCGGAGCCTCAGCCTCGCGGGGGCCGGGGCCGCGGGGGCCGCTGCGCCCGGCGCCCCTCCCGGGGCTCCTCCGGAGGGGCCGCGCAGGAGGCCGCGCGTGGGGCCTGGCGTCCCGGGGCGCCCCGCGGAGGGCTCCGGGGGCGGCCACAGGACCAGGCCCGTCTCCGCCGCCCGCGAGCCTGAGCCCCGCCGGGCCGCGCCGGGGGGGGGGGGGGGGGGGCCGCCCCCGGTCTGTTTGTCACCTGCCCCCCCCCCGGTCTGTTTGTCACCTGCCCCAGGCCCCCCGCGGGGGCGCCCCGTCTCCGGAGGGTCCGGGCAGGCGGTGCTCCCTTGCTGTGGGCTGTGTGCGAGGCGCTGCAAACACCGCGGGGGCCGCCACGGACCTGGCGCAAAGCCAGGCGGGCGGAGTGGGCGCGGGGGGGGGGCCGCCCCGGGGCACAGCGCCCCAGGGAACAGCACCCGGGAAACCCCGAGACTGGACCAGACTCCACCCGGTCAGAAGCAACCACCGGTATGCACCAACAGCAAGCCCGGGAGGAGAGGGGCACACGCAGGTGCTCCACCAGGGGCCAGGAAAGGGAGAAAGAAAGCGGGGTGCGGTGGCCCGCGGCCATCACCCCAGCTGCTGGGGAGGCTGAGATGGCCAAGAGGGAAGCTCAAGGCCAGCCCTGACCAAAAAAAGATTTCAAGACCCATCTCAACCTTGGCATGAACAGGAAGACTACCAGCCAGGCCTGCCTGGGCGATATCCTAGTTGAGAAATGACCGGAGGTAGGTGCTCGTGGCTCGCACCCGAGATCCCAGCTCCTCCGGTGGCCGAGAGCTGAGAATCACAGTTCAAAGCCAACCCAGGCTGGAAAAGCCCATGAGACACTGATCTCCAAATGATCTCGAAGAAAAGGAAGTGGAGACGTAGGGAAGGAGGAGAGGAGGGAGAGAGGGAGGGGGGGAGGGAAGGGGAGGGAGGGAGGGAGAGGGAGGGAGGGAGAGGGAGGGAGGGAGGGAGGGAGGGACACAGTAACGAGCAGAAAGCGTGGAAGGTAGTCTTAGGCCGGCCACACACCACTGAGGTTATTTTCTAGATCGTCAGACCTTTTAATTCACAAAGATCGGCCACCACACAGTGCTCAAATGGGCACCACCTGAGATTGGGATCTGAGAGGAGCAGCGGATGGGGTGCGGGCCCCGCCGAGGTCCTGGGCTGCTCTGAAAGACGTTCACGCACGAACTCCCGACTGTGTCCTTACCTCCTATGGATAGCTTCCTGTGGATAGCTGCAGGACGTAAGGACACCCCGTACTCTCCAGGCTCCGTCCAGTGTCCCCGGCCACGGCCCCCCCCCCCCGCTGGGCCCTCGGCGGCCCCCCCACCTCCCCGACGGCAGAA